>NW_025814067.1:0-41322 GCF_018902025.1 Drosophila willistoni | reverse complement strand
CAGAAGATTCAAAAGGCCAAAGCCTGACTAAAAGAAACAATTTTGTAGATGCCATAGCCCAAAAACAAAAATAATAAACTTACCAATATTCTTTAGGTTCATTTAGCTAGTTACGATTTCAAATCATGTACCCAGTCATGTCACTTTTAAGGTAAGTCAAGTCCCAATAAATAGAGCAGAGCAGCTCAACGAACCAGCTATATCAGTTAGCGAAGCACCAGCATCATGCTTAGATGCCAGTCACAGTAGTAATCAACCGGAACCGCAATTACCTAGAACCATGCCTAATCAGCGAAGAGCAAGACCCAATAATACTATTATAATAATACTCGTCCTAATCGAGAGATCGATTATACGGTCATACAAAATATGATAGAACAAACAGTTTCTCGTGTAGTATCGTCGTTACCCATGAATTTAGGCCAGCGAGAAGTCCTATTAGACACGGTCCAAACCCGATCTCCGATCAGTTCGCCCTGCCCTACAACTGTTCAAAATGCAAAAATTGCAAATGTAATGCAGAAATGGAATCTACGTTTTGACGGATCTACGGAAGGTCTAGGAGTAGATGAATTTATTTATAGAGTAAAAGCCCTAACGGAGGAAACTCTGATAGTGATTTTATTGGTATGTGTAAACACAAATATTATTTGGAGGAAAAGCCCGCGAGTGGTATTGGAGATATCATAAGCAAGTCCCTCGTATAGTATGGAGCGAGTTTTGTTCAGCTATTCGTCAGCAATATAAAGACTATCGATCAGATTTTATGAGCAAAGAAATGATTCGTGCGAGAAAGCAAAAAGCTGGAGAATCTTTTGTTTGTTTTTACGATGAGGTAGCTTCTTTGATTGACAAGTTCGGTATAAAGTTTGAGGAAGAGGAGCTGATGGAAATTTAACAAAATAACCTGTTGCCAGAGATACGACAAAAGTTACTATATCAATCCATCGCATCAATAGGTCACCTTCGTAGATTAGTACAGATGCAAGAAAATCTAACACAAGAGCTCAGCCCTCAAGCAAAAGTAATTTCTAACGCCAAAACAAATGGACGCAGACAAATTTTTGAAATACAAGAAGAGGAATTCGAAGATAATAAAATAGTTCCAGACCCAGATGAAGAATATGAAGTTGCCGCTGTGCAAGGGAAGTTCGTTGGTTGGAATTGTCGCGAAGTCGGTCACACATGCAAAACTGTCTAGAGGACGCACCATTTTTTGTTACGGTTGCGTCATGGCCAATGTTTACAAGCCTCAATGTCAAGATTGTATAAAAAGGTTAGCGGAAAACCGATCGAAGGATGCATCCAGACAACGTCGGATGCTCCCGCAATAGTTACATCAAACTCGGAAAACGTTCAACAAAGTATCAACATTGTGAATCATAAAGTAAACGTACGAATGTCTCACAAACTCCCACTTCGATTTTTGTCATATCCTGAGCGTTTACAACATTACCTTACTGTTAAAGACAGAATTTTCAGATCTGACCAACCCTTGTCTAAACGCACGTTAAGACTAAGGAAATATTATGATCACGCAAGACAAACCAGGAAACTTTTTGTTGCAACAATTTTAGAAACGACAACGATAATAGCAGCGATGCAGAAGTCTCATTTCTTACGTTCATAGAATTAGGTTTATTGGATACCGGTGCCAGCATTAGTTGTGTAGGTTCGGATTTTGCACAAACAGATTTTTCACATTTTCCCCAATTTGTAAAAACTAAAAGGTCAAGTGCGTACAGCGGACGGAAACGGCCAACATGTGATTGGTATGTTAGAAGTGATGGTACGTACGGTAGATTGGAAAGAATGTTGAACTTATTTGTAATTCCCACGTTGAAGAAAAGATTAATATTAGGTCATGACTTTTGGAGAATTTCGAACTTGCCCCGTCTATAATTAGTTCGATCGAGATTGGTTCTGAAAAGAAGTTAGAGACTGACCCTAGTTCTTATTCTCTCACGTATTCGCAAATTAGACAGCTTGAAGCCGTCAAGCAAATGTTTCCCAATGCAAGTCATCGTCTCGGACGTACGTCCTTAATAAAACATCATATCGAGATTGGCGAAGCCAAACCGGTTAAAACAACGTTTGTACGCTATTAGTCCCGCTGTTGAAAAATTAGTATACACGGAAATTGATCGTATGATTCAACTAGGAGTTATCGAACCAGCTGTTAGCGCCTGGAGCTCTCCTATTCGACCAGTGATAAAGCCCAATAAAGTGCGACTGTGCTTAGACGCTCGCAAGTTAAATGCAGTCACAATTAAGGATGCTTATCCTTTGCCCAGCATTGAGAGTATTTTTCAAGATTACCCAAGGCAAATATTATTTCCAAAATCGATTTAAAGGATGCCTATTGGCAAATAGAATAACGGAAGCATCCAAACCTCTTACTGCATTTACAGTACCCGGGAGACGTTATATCAATTCAAAGTTATGCCTTTCGGCCTTTGTAATGCCACATCTACATGAGTCGTCTAATGGATGAAGTAGTCCCTGCTGACCTTCGCCATTGTGTTTTTTGCTATTTAGATGATCTGTGTATAATGTGTATAATAGAGAAAAGTCAGTTTTGTGTCGCAAGCATTAGTTATTTAGGATATGTAATAGACAGTAAAGGTATCTGCACCGATCCGTCAAAGATTGAATGTATTAAAATTGGCCACCACCTAGGAATTTGAAACAAACTAGAGGATTTCTTGGAGTTCTTGGAGTTGGAGAATTTTGCCGATAACGGAACTGTTGTCAACAAAAAGAAATTTTGTTTGGACTTCGGAAGATCTATTAATCTGCCCCTATTCTACAAAACCCGGACTTTAATAAGAAATTTTTCCTACATTGTGATGCCAGCGATTATGGTATTGGCGCTGTACTTGTCCAATTATCAGACGCAGAGGAAGAGAAAAAAGTCTAAAAAGTTAAGTCGTGCCCAACTCAATTATAGTGTTACTGAACGCGAATGCTTAGCTGTTACACTGGCTATCGAGAAATTCAGGTGTTATTGGGAATTGCAAGAATTTAAAGTAGTTACTGATCACTCTAGTTTATTGTGGCTAATGCGCCAACAAAATGTTTCTGGGAGATTAGCTCGATGGATTTTCGCTTACAACAATAGAAATGGTCCGATTATAGATCTGGTCTCTGAAGCATTTTTGGACGATAGTTATATGCATCTGAAGAACAAATCACTGAAAATCCAGACAAATTCCCAGATATTAAAATTGTAGATAAACATTTCTATATTCGAACCGAACATGCCAATGGAGATTCTTATCAAGAGAAGCTTTCTTGGAAACTATGGGTACCGGATAAACTCAGAGTTGATGTTCTAAAACAAGCTCACGATAGCCACACCTCTTCACATTCATGTATGCAGAAAACTATTGACAAGATACGTAGAACTCTTTTTTGGCCTGGTATGGTAAAGGATGTGCGTGACCATATTCGTCAATGTGACACTTCTAAGGAGTCCAAAGCACCAAATTATACGCTTAGACCACCTATGGGACAGCACCAATGGGACATTCCAACTTGTAGACATTTTCAACGTCTGTATATCGATTTACTTGGTCCTTACGCTCGTAGCAAAAATGGGTTTGTCGGTTTATTAATTGTTCTTGACCATTTCAGTAAGTATCATTGGTTACGACCTCTGAAAAAGTTTCGCTCGGAGGATATACAAGAATTTTTGTTAAAACAGATATTTCATTGTTTTGGAGTACCGGAAATCATCGTCAGTGATAATGGTGTTTAATTTAAGGCAAATTCGTTTAATTCTTTTCTTACTGAACTAGGCATAAAACATCAGTATACCGCTTTATATTCTCCGCAAAGCAACGCAGCTGAGCGTGTTAATCGTTCTCTGTTAGCTGCGATCCGTTCGTATTTAAAAAATCAGGATCAAACGCTTTGGGATCAACATTTAATGAGTATATCTTGCACATTGCGATCATCGTTGCATCAATCTTTAGGTTGCTCACCCTTTAAAGCTTTGTTCGGACTGGACATGGTTACTCATGGTTCAGATTATAAACTTTTAAAGGAATTAAAATTGTTACAATAGCCCATAACACCGCTCAATCAGACTGACCAGTTAAACCTTTTGCGACCGGATATAAGAGAAAACATTAAGAAAGCATATGATCGAAATGTAGCACAGTATATCTTCGCAGTAAGTCTGTCTCTTTTAAAGAAGGCCAAGAAGTTTTTCGCAGAAACTTTGCGTTAAGCAAATTCTCTCAGAACTTTAATGCTAAATAAGCCCCTAAGTTCATAAAATGACGAATCAAAAAGAAGCTCGGAAACTGCTTTTATTTGTTAGAAAATATGCAAGGTAGAGAAGTAGGAACATTTCACGCCAAGGATATACGAAACTAATTCCCACTAATATGCTGCCTAACGTTGCATATTATCGGGTGGTGTAGCGTGCGCTAGTTTAAGCTTTCAAATTTTTAAACTTAACGACCTTACGCGCCACTTTGCCAGTAGCGATGACTCAATAAATAAAAATATTGGTATCGATCAATCGATAAACGCATAATATGGGGATAGCGATAAATGATCTATTGTTTTTCTTGAGGTGGCAACGCGCTTCATTTTTTTGCTGGGCTTCATTTCATTTTATAACTGAGGAGAAAAGTCGTGGAAAAAAGCTGTAGCCCAAATCTTTGGTTAAAAACTATAGCAGGTATGTAGGTAAATTATAATTTTTACCCGGCCGCCATCTGCATCTTACTCTATATCCTAGATTGGAAACCTTACATTTTCTGGCCAATATTGCCGATAGCTTTCGTTTGGGAGGACTATTTTCTGGAAAACCGGCGAGTTTTCAAATACCCATTTCTGGTGCCGGAGCACGTGCAGCCGAATTTCTGGTTGTCGTTGCCTTCTGGAATTGGCATTCGGACATTGAAAAGACACCGCCAACTAACCACCGGCAGTGCCACAACGTTTATAAGTGAAGGGTTACGGTGCGGCCAAAGTGTCTCATTTCCCGAAAGGTGTCCTAACCTTCGGTGAACCGGATTTTTGTACGGCAAGGTTTTAAAGGCAGTGACCTACCTAACCTTCTGCCGCTGCTGACCCCAGACAAAGCTTGTCTTTTCGCCAAATTCTGGATATTGCTTGCTATCGCCCGATTTAGCGCATTCCATGTGACCATCTCGAAACCTCCTACAATTTTTTTTGAAATTAACCTCGTTTTGAACGAAATCTTTAAGTGCCGATATTTTCCTTTCTGATCTTAATTTAAAGTTTAAGTCCTAATCAAGTAAACAAAAAAAAGAGAATGTAAATAAGTCAAATATTGAATCAATTAAAGTCTCGTTAAGGTTATATTAAATAATTCAAGTCGAGAGTAACGTAAAATAGAGTAAATGTAAAAGTAAAGTGAGTGAAACGGAGTTTAATGGTGGTCATAAAGCGCGAAGGAGAAATCATCATATAAAACACCCTCCCACAGTGCATCGATGGAAGGCCTTTCGACGAATAAACTATGGGGTAAGTGCCTAGTGTATTAAGTAGTATCAATTCGGCGACTTTCAACCAAGTTTTTGCGAACTATGGAGGATGGTAGTCAATTGATACTCTGATTTGTTTCAGCGTTTTGTGATCAACCAAATAATTAAATTAAAAAAAAAAACAAAATAGATTTCCGTAAAATAAAGTTTGATTTGAAGAGAAATTAAAAGCAATGGGTGAATTTTTGCGACTTGAAAATTTAAATAACTCTAACTAATTAAAAAAAAAAACAAAAAAAAGAAAGAGAACTTGAAATAAGATGAATAATTAAAAAAAATATTAATTTGATTTATTTGATATTCCTTCTATATTTTTTAATCTTCTACAATAATTAATAATGCGTAACTAGTAAGCTCTCTTTTATACTACTAGTCTTAGTCCCTCTTATTCAATAGTCTAATTTGCTTTGACTTCCATTTGTTTGCAAGTCTGAAAGTTCTGAATCTCAAAATGTTGAGTCATACCAGACCAGCTGTTTAAAATTAGTCTGTATATATTTCTTTAAAAATTATTGTGTACAACAAGAAATGCTTCTATCTGAAATTATAATGAATTTGAATATGATTGCTTAAGCTTTATAATTAATTTTCCTAGTGACATGGGTACATGGGTTAATATCGATCATTTTTTTTTTTGGGTATCTTTACAAATGACAACAAAGATTCATGGTTGGGAGGGTATAGAACTGACAAGGTCCATCTACATCTTGACCTCAGTAACCGCTAGTTGTGAACAAAAGAATACACCTTCATTTCTTTCGTTTTTTTATTAATATGAATTCTTTACTGTGTTCGTAAGTATTTTCTGCCAGTAATTCAATTTTCATTTAAAGCTAGTTTCAGTCGAGATCCTAATAAAATTAAATTTTATAATTAAAGGTAGAGATTCAGCAAACAACCCCCCCACCCTGCAAGAGCTACGGAACCAGAGGATCTCAACCTGCTGCAATTCACCTACCGCATTCTATCGGTTATCGATTGATTTTTTTCGCTGGGATAGGAAAACCGATTACATACAATTTTTTGGCGCCCATCGTGAGGCAGATTACATAAAATTTATGGCGCACAGCGAGAAGCCGAATAGGAAGGTTACAAAACGAATGCACTGCTTGATTGCAGAAAGAAAGTTCACCACAGTGGTACATTTATTTTTCCCATTATGCAATAGCGGATAATGTCACTTTGAAAAGAAAACAGTGGGCAACAAAAAAAGGTAGGTTTAATCAAAAGAAGAAAAAGAATGTGGGAGATTGTAGATATGGGAGACTGCGGGACCGCATGGGGGTATTGCATCGCAGGGTGTGTGGGGGAGGAGGGATGTGGGCTTCTCAGGCCCCGCCTGTATTGCGCTGTGCCGCAAAGGTGCAAATAGCTGTCCAATTTCGTTGGTTTAGCGTCATCAGTGGAACCAGATTCTGTGAAGATAATGGCTCGCCACAGAGCAGTTCGGCCTCCTGCCTTTCTGTCGCAAACATAGTGCATGCGAAGAGAGCATGATCAGGACTCTCCGACTCACCGTTCCAGCACCAAGTGCATTCCGCACTCGCCTGGTGACCAAATCTGTAGAGATATTCCCCAAAGCATCCATGACCGCTAAGTATCTGTGTGAGCTCGAAAGTTACCTCGCCATGCTTCCGATTAAACCACATTTTCAGATCGGGAATAAGCCTGAATGTCCACCTGCCCTTAATCGAGTTCGTCCAGCGAAGTTGCCAAGAGTCCCAGCTTTACTGACGTGCCGCAGCCTTAACACCCTTTAGCTCAGCAGGACTCGGCGCTGACTCCATCTTAGTGGCATAGATGCGTTCTGCTTCATGTGCTAGCAGGTCGACGGGCGTCATACCTGCTATAATAAGGGCTGCACCGTCTGATATTGTGCGAAAGCCGCAACAGACCCTCATCGCCGCAAGACAGTGTGTGGTCTCTAGGCGTCTCCTATATGTTTTGGCCGTCATGGCCTTAGCCCAGGCTGGTGCCCATAGCATAGTGGACTTCATGACATTCATGCTTTGGGCCTCTGCTGTTGAGCATGATGCGGCTAAGTGACCGTCCCAACTCAGCTGCCCTGGCTCCAACAAGCTCCAGATGCTCCTGGAGGACAGGCGTCTCCAGGTGTATACCGAGATACCTGATGGCCCGTGAAGAGGTAATCGTGGTGGCGTCCACGATGATGTTGGCAACCTCAACCGTCTTACGACTACTTATTAGCACAGCTTCCGTCTTTTGTACTGCAAGCTTGTGACCTGCAGAAGCTAACCAGTCCTTAGCCATTCCGATGGAACGCGCAGTTCTATCCTCGGCTTGTGCCAGATATTTAGCCACCACAACATTTGTTAGCAACATTGTCAGCGAAGCCCACCAGTCGCGCGCCGCTCGGAAGTTGGATGCGCAGGATTCCGTCGTACATTGCATTCCAAAGTAGAGGGCCAAGAACGGATCCTTGGGTACGCATCCTTTTACATCATAAGTATGCGTCCCTCCGTTTGATTTGTAGTACAGAACTCTGTTCCTGGAGTAGTCCTCCATTATTCTTGTGAGATACGGCGGGACTCTAAAGTTTCGCTGTGTTAAAGGCATTTTCAACGTCCAGCTTGGTGACAAGGCAATACTGTTTTTGCCCTCCCTTACATCGTCGACATAGCTCTGCGGAATCCAAATTGCATAGGCGAGAGGTCGCCAGCCGCCTTGATTGCTGCCTCAATTCTGGTGCTGAGTAGCCTCTCAAGAATTTTGCCTGACAAATTGGCCTATATCCAGAGGGGTCTTCTACAGGTTTGTTTGGCTTTGGAATCAGTACCAGATTCTGTCTTTTCCATCTGTCCGGAAATGTACCTTCACCCATGCAAGCGTTAAAAAGTTCCGCAAATCTTTCAGATTGTAGGCCAATGGCTAGTTTTAGGGCCTTGTTTGGGATGGTATCTGGGCCAGGAGCCTTGTCATTTGCAATCTCGCTGCCGCCATTAACACCTCTTCTCCAGTGATGGGCCAATCCACTGGCAAAGCAGTATGCTGCATCTGTTTCGGGCCTATTGATGAGGTGGCCGGAAACAAAGTTTCCACTATCAAAGCCATGCGCCCTTCGTCTAGGGCCGCCGGCTTAGCAGCCCTAAGCTTTTTCATGGCTACTTTATAGGCCAAGCCCCATGACCCCTGGGGTCTATTGAGTCGCAAAGTTCGAGAAAACAGGTTTTTTTTCGTGACTTAATAAGCTCTTTAAGGTCCCTTCTTCTGGCTGTAAATTCTGCTTGCAGCAGCAAGAACTCTGATCTGCCACGCGATCTTTGGTAGAGCCTTCTAGCACGAAGACACTTTTTTCTTGCTTCCGCAATGTTCTCGTCCCACCAGTAGACAGGCCTCTCTTCGGGCCTTCATGCTAGCGTTGCATGCCGCCCTCACTGCGTCCATAATGGTGTCCGCCTGACTTGATGCATCTCCGTCTAGTCGCGGAATGCTGAGTGCCGACGGAAAAATAGATGGATTAAGAGTATCCACGCGGAATGCTTGGCCTCCTTGATCTGTTCGCGGGTGGTTGGGCCTTTGGTGTGCGCTTCTTGATGGAGCATATAATGGCAAGGTGCTCGCTACCAGTGTAGAAATCGCAAAGTTTCCAGATTGAATGGGGGAAAAGACAGGCACTGGTGAATGTAACGTCGATTACAGAGCCGCCCAGTGTTTAGCACAGTAATATCGAGGATCGACCAGGACTCGAGAAGCGTTCTATTCCTAGCATTAGATGAACTGCTGACCCATTCTTCGGACACAGCGTTAAAATCACCTGCGATTATAATATTTTGCTTTGAACTTGCTTCAGCGGCGATGGAGTCAATTATTCTCTCGAATTCCGTGAGTCTCAGACTGGGGGCTAGGTAGCAACTATAGTACCACATATCCCCAATTATTGCGCAAACGTAACAGAGGGACGAATAAATCGACTCCATAGCCGGTACGTTTTGTCCGCATAACCAAATGGCAGCTTTTTTAGACGAGTCCACTGCCCACAGGGGGCCATCGCCTGCTTTATACGGCTCTCTCAAAATCGCTATATCGGCGTCTACTTCACCCGCTGTTTGTGCCAACAGATCCTGTGAAACTGCACAGTGTTTGAGGTTTAGTTGAATAAACTGCATCCCGGTTTGTTTGTAAGTTGGGCGCCAGATCTTGTCAGCGGGCAATCTTTGCTGCCGGCAAGATGCTTCCTGTCAGTGCGGTTTGCTTCGACGCAGTTGTAGCAATTTGGATCGTTTTCGCAAGCCGAAGCTTTCCGTTACCAGGCAATCTAGCTTCCGCAGTTCGATGTGTGACCCGTCAGTGACAGTTCGGACTTTGGTGTTTGTGCCCAATACGGTATACATAGCTCCTCTTGTATTTTCCGGTCACCATCTTTGCTTTTAAGCTCCAGAAGCAGATCGCCATTTTGTGTCGTCCCGTCGGGTTACCATTTTCAACATTTGCGCATACGAAATGCCCTCTTCCGCCTTGATTATAATGGCATCTGACCGACCTCTGCGCGGCTTGCGCCTCGCTGAGACCACTTGCCAATCTGGGGATGACCCATGAGTACCTGCAGACTCGCCCTCAATAGCACTAGCGCTTGTGGGTGCACTACCTCCTAACATAGCCGCATACGTGGGCCTTGGCTGCCCGCTGCCTCGCTTTCCTTTGGGCGGAGTATTCCTCTGTGCGGGTGGCTCCTCTCTCGGGCGCTTTGGGCTGTCGGAGTGTGCTGCCGAGTTCCCAATACGCTTGGCTTTGGTTGCCGGCCATGTGGCCTGCGTGGCCACATCCACTGTGGTGTTTTTTACGCATTTGTCGCCAAGAACTAAATGGCAGACCGCGGTTTGCAGCTCTATCATGCGACTTATGTCTTGCATCGTGTTTTGATGCACATGCCGAACCTGCGGTTTGCCGTCATCCTTCTTCTTAAAAGTGTTTTCCAGTTGGCGTAGGAGATTGCCCAAGTCGTCAAGCTCCGAAATGCGCGATAGTACAACCGGGCTTAGTACCGGCGTCGCACTCGCTTGACTATCAGACCGCATCATCCTACTGCTCTTACTAAATGCCATCTCTTCGCCCCCCTGATCAGTGGCTACACCATCCCAGCGGGCTTGATCCATCATGTCGCAGATTTGACGACACTTGTTAGCAGCATCCTCCTCCCTTGTTTCGGCCCCCTCGTGTTGAGTAGAATGCGCGACAGGGCACGAGCCGATACAGCTGCCTTCTCGTTAGCGTAGTCTAGGTGTTCCTTAAAGCTTAGCCTTGTGTCTAACATTACTCTTAGGTACTTGATAGCCCTTTTTGAAGTAATCACTGAGTCACCAACTCTTATTTTAGCAAGCTCCACCTTTTTGCGGCTGCTGACCAGCACCGCTTCCGTCTTGTGGGCTGCTAACGCAAGGCCTGCTGTCGAAAGCCAGTTGCCAACTTTACTGATAGCTCTGTTGCATTGGTGTTGTGCTACTTCGACTTCCTTAGCCACCACCACAAGTGCTACGTCATCCGCGAATCCGATTATATGCGTATCGAGGTCAAACTCGAGTCGTAGAACGCCATCGTACATCACATTCCATAAGAGGGGACCGAGAACGGATCCCTGTGGAACTCCAGCTGTCGCTACCTTACCGTACCGGATTCGCCTGTCTTCGAAGTATCTGCGTACACAATAGACCAGGTATTGAGGAACTCCAACGCCCAATAAGCCATCTATTATCCGGCCCCATCTAGCGGAATTAAACGCATTTTTTATATCCAGTGTCACCACCAGACAGTATTTTTTGGAGCCGCCCCTCCATCGGCTACCCGCTATTGCCTCCGAGGCGATGTCTACCACTTTGTGGATGGCATCTATCGTGGATCTGGCTCTCCTAAATCCATATTGCTGATCTGATAGGTCACCACCGTCAACTATGGCTTTGTTGAGACGCACGCTGCACATAGGTAGATTTTGCAAAATTAGGCGGCCAAAAACATTTTTGCAATAGAATACACTTTAAATGGAAAAAATATTTAAATATTATTGTTTCCTATTAAAATACATTAATTTCCTATTAAAATACATTAATTTCCTATTAAAATACATTAATTTAATTTTTTTTAACTTAATACTAAAATGGCAAGGTTTTCTATTGAATATGGGCTAACTTTAAATGAAACATTACAAAAGTTGTCTTTATCTATTAGAATATATTATTATTTTTAAGTTCAGAGTTACATAAAATATTATTTAATCATTATGAATATGTTTATTCTGCTTCCGAGTCAAAATCGTGATGCTCAGCACTATCATTTGGCTCAGCAGGAATGAGCATATTTATGGTTTCCCTTAAAAATGGTTCATGTGATTTTTTTTTTTGTTGATTTCATACAGCTTATGAGTGGGTCGGAAGTTAATAACAACCTTTGATAAATGTCGCGATTGCATTCTTCCCTTGAAAACTTTCTTGCAAAGTTGAGACGGTATGACCGGAAGTGTTTGTTGCGCGCTTCTGCTGCTTCTTCGGATAGTTGTCCAATTGGCAACAATGCATTTTCAATTATGCTAGCTCCATGTAGAAGAATTTTATGCATAGTGGGGTCATAGGATGCCAACCATATAACTTTATATATAGATTTGCAGTTTCTAAGGCATATGCATCGTATTTGGCAGTATCAATTTTGAATCCACTGGAAATTGCTTCTAAAATAACTTTAAATCTATATATAAGTTCATGGTTTATTCCTGTAATGTCAGATGCCAAATAAGTGTTTTCGAAAAACCGCCTACTAGTATTTCCATCATTTGTGTTGCCAAAGTTGGTTTTAGGCATGTCTACCAATAGTCCAGTTTCTAATCGAAATCGTTCTTGTATTATTTTTTTTGTCTGTTCTTCTAATGTTTTTTCTTCAGTTGTCTTTCTCGCTCTATATTTTTTTATTGGCAATTTATATGCCAGGTGTAAAATGCTTTCAAAGAGTCTTATCCTGGCGTGTAATATTGAAATTCCAAATTCTAATGCTTCAGGACATACAACAGTTTTATTACTTAAATCATTGAAGTTCTTTGATGTGGCACCACATATGTAACACCGACTTGTTGAGGTTGTGTTAGTTGCCGCGTTACACACTTTTCCATCAACCATGGTCATCTTCATAATATGATTAAATTTAAAAACATTCTGATCTATAGACACTTCGGTCGACGCAAGAGCTTTGCAAGCATTCTCTACAAATTTTATTTCATCCTTGGTTACATCAGTGGTTTCTTTCACGAACCTGAACCGAATCGGCCGACAAAAGCGTGGCGAAGAAGGTGTGGGATTTTGCCAAACAATCTTTTTATGGTCTTTTCCACAAACAACTTGCAAGGGAACAAAAGAACTTAAAAATATATTTGCATCAGAGTTGACATCATCAACAAATTTTTGTTTAAACCTCTGTTGTTGTGAGCCATCACATCCCCATTTGCAAATAATATTTAATGACTCTCTTTCGGTTTTGTTAAGAGTAATTAACAAATCTTGCAAATAAATCGATAAACGGGTTACTGTATGATCCATTAAACTTTGAAGGTCCGTTTCCGCGCTAGTAGCCGTAATTTTCATAGCCATTTTAGGTGGATAGCATTCTTGTTTAGCTGTCAATAATAGATCATAACAGGGATAATGGCCTTTGTTTGTTGCTCTTATTATTTCGTATTGTCGCCTTGTCAGATCAGCCTCAACAAACATTTTGAGAGCTTCAAAGGGGGTAAGTGGAGGAATGGTTTCGTTACTCTTGGAGTATGACTTTCTATACTTGCCAGCCCGTGTTGGTGAGTTCATTATATCCTTAAGGATTTTAGAGGCATTTCTTTTCCCATCATTTTGAAAAACCACTTGTGCAGCATGGACTATCACCTCAGGATTTACCAAACTTCGTATTACCTCAGTCTTTCTTCTCTTGCTTCGATCACTCGATTCAGAAAACTGTTTACAAGGACGTCCTTGGCGATTTGACGATTCAATTGGTATTTCAAAGGTCCCTTCTAACCACAAATGATTTTTTTTCAAGAATACTTCCAAAGTATTTCCTGCTCCAGACCATCTTTGTTTGACTTGTGATTTGAAATGTGAAAATTTATGTTTCAAAGATTTTTTGATAGTTTCAGAATCTTTGGAAGACTCGAGGAGGTAACTTTTCAAAAAATCTAGTTTTTCCTCCATGGTTCGTAAATTTTGGCCTTGCATCAGGTCAAATAAATACCTTCTCGTCACTTCTCTCACACCAGAGGCACTAGATAAACCTACGCAATTAGAAGACGCACCTATACCAAAAGCGAAATGTCGAAATAAAAATTATACAAAAAATATTATACAAAACAAAAAATAATAAACAAACACAAATGACGAAAACGAATGCAAAAAACTAGCAGCAGCTACCATTTTCATGTTTATTACCTTAAAACATTGACAAACACATTGATACCACTCACAATGAGGGGAGCCGGGGGTAACACAACTAAAACATTAAGTAAACATGAAAAGGACGTTCACAAAATACACAAAAAAGGTTAGGTTATTCAAAAATACACAAAAAATATTTAATTGGTCAATTTAATCTTCAAATAAGAATAAATTAAAGTAAATACCTTCAACTTCAAAATTCATTATAAATAATATTTTTCTGGAGTACTCTGTCACACGTTCTATCCCTTTGAAAAGCGTTTTTGTTGTGGCGAAAAGCAAGCAAAGCGTAGTCCGGCTTCAAACATGAACACGTGTTCATGTGTTCAATGGAATTTTGCGCAAGTCCCGTTAGATTTCCAGAAAAATCCGGTTTGCCATCAAGGTTGTTATACAATTTGTGTACATTTTGGTAAAATATTGTGTGATTGATATTTTGATTTTTAGGCTATGGCCACAACCACTGTGCACCGGGTCTCGAATTTTTTTTTTTTTATCGGCGCGCAAAAACTTTGAATAAGTATATTTCGTGAATAGGTGACTATAGGTGGCCAACTATAACTTCATATAATTATTGAAACTGTGTATAAATTATTAAATGAAGAAATATTACAGGGACGGACAGGGAAAGTAGTTATAAGCCCCTTTGAAAGTTTTATTTTTAGAAAAATCTGTTTCAAAAAATGTGGTCTTTTATAACAATGCTAATGTATGCAAAACATTCTTAAAATTGGTGAGTACTACATAACACATAAAGATACATATCTGGACTATTGATATCCATCACAATTACTTTGATAGTAGCTTTGCAAAAATAAATATTGACTTTGGAAAAATGTATCACTGAAAACGGCGAGAATTAAATATGAACACTGTGAATGATAATCGAAGTTTGACTACCTGTAATTCGGCGCGGGCGCTATTTTGAAAGGTGGGAATGATGAGGTTAGTTTCCCGGAAGTATCTCCTAACAATGTGCATCAATAGTTTGTTCTTAAAATGATTTTTTTTTTTGACTTTTGGCCGCCTAATTTTGCAAAATCTACCTGATGTACTCGAGAACTTTGCCGGCTGTGTCTAGGAGACAGATTGGCCTATACGAAGACGCCTCTCCGGGTGGTTTTCCTGGCTTCGTAAGTAGCACAAGATCCTGGATTTTCCATCTTTTAGGAAAAATGCCCTCGCGTAAACAGGTGAATCGTTTTATCGCTTTGTTCGGAATACTGTCAGGTCCTGGGGCTTTGTTCATCTTAAGTCTGCTTATGGCCTTATGCCTTTTTTTGAGTGGGCTGATTATGCGGGGCTTGACCGGGGCCACCCACATCATATACTAAAGCTTCATGGTCGCTTGCGGTATATTTGTTGATTATTCTCCAGTTGGCTGTTCTGGCGATCGATGTGCTCACGAAAGTCAAGTCGACAATTGACCCAACTCCGGCCGTCCTAAATGTATGTTCAGTTCCCACGTTGAGCAACTCGACGTCTAGCGATGCAAAGCACTCTAGAAGCATACGGCCGCGCGAGTCAGTGCGAGTACTGCTCCAATCTATGGCCCATGCATTGAAGTCGCCTCCGATGACAATTTGCCGGCGATCTCTGGCATCGCATACTATGTTGCTTAATGTACGACAGAAGCTTTCTAAAGGCAGGCTGGTAGCTAGGTAGCAGCTATACAGCCAGCTGTTACCTACCCTTGCTCTGACAAAGCCCTCCGAGGAATAGATATCATCTAGACGCAGTGTGTTAGCTCCACATAGCCAGATTGCTGCCTTGCCGGTGGCGTCTGCTGTCCATGTTGCCCGCTCCTTATGCTTGTAGGGTTCGCTGAGTAGTGAGACGTCAACAAGCTCTTCTCTCACCGTCTGGCTTAGCAAATCCTGAGCTGCGATGTAGTGATTCAGGTTGAGCTGGATAAACCTTAGTTTCGTCATTTATTTATGTGAGTTCTGCATCCTCTTTCCCCATCTTAGTGGGCACTTTGAACTGCCAGCATGGGTGGCTGGTGTCGCTCTCCCGTTAGATCGGCAGAGGTAGCATGACGGGGCTTCGCCGCAGTCCGCTGCTTTGTGCCCAGGTTTTCCACATCTAAAACAACAGTTCGATCTATCGACTGTGTTGCTACAGTTGGCTGCTATGTGTCCAAACTCCAGACAACGATAGCATTTCATGGGAGGGTCTTCGATCGCCTTAACTCTGCAGGTGTTCCAGCCGACTAGTAGCTTATTCAACTGTAGGACTTTCGGCATCATTCTGTCGGGCGCCGTGATGATCGCTGTGAAGTTTCCGTTATAGCTAGGCTTCAGGCTTCTAACGGAGCACGACCCAACCTCGATTCCGTCTTGTTTTTCGATAGCCTCCAGGATGTGGTGAGGCTCCACCAGATCGTCCAAATCCCGAATTATCGCCGATTTCATGGACGATAAAACCTTAACACCGGCCTTGTCGCCAAGGACCTGTAGGAACTCGTCCCTTAGAGATTGGGGATTAGGGCAGTCACCTCCTAGTTCCAATAGTAGCTTGTTTCTGGCAGTACGGACATGTTTGTGGGTATGTGTGTGTGTGTGTGTTTGTAAGCATGGTCTTGATGTGGCTCGTGGGCAAGTAAGTAGCAGCAACAGTGGCATTCCAGATGAAGGATACAAAGCAATGTGCGTGGCGGCGAGTATCTAAGCTCTGGCACGTACTAAAAACGAGCGTGTAACTAGCAGCAGAAGGAGACTTTGCCCGTGTGCATGAACTGCGTATTTATATATAAGTACATACTTATATAAATATACATCTACATGAGTGAGTGTTTTTTTTTAATTCATTTATTTGGGAAAAAAGGAATTACAAATAGGTTAACAAAAAAAAAAGAAAACAGTGGGCAACAACGAAAGGTAGGTTTAATCAAAAGAAGAAAAAAAAAGTGGGAGATTGTAGATATGCGAGACTGCGGGACCGCCTGGGGCTATTGCATCGCAGGGTGTGTGGGGGAGGGGGGATGTGGGCTTCTCAGGCCCCGCCTGTATTACGCTGCCTTTCGCGCGCGCGTAGCTTGCAGATCACCTGTGCCAGATTCTGTGAAGATAATGGCTCGCCACAGAGCAGTTCAGCCGCCTGCCTTTCTGTCGCAAACATAGTGCATGCGAAGAGAGCATGATCAGAACTCTCCGACTTACCGTTCCTGCACCAAGTGCATTCCGCACTCGCCTGGTGACCAAATCTGTAGAGATATTCCCAAAGCATCCATGACCGCTGAGTATCTGTGTGAGCTCGAAAGTTACCTCGCCATGCTTCCGTTGCAGTTACATTTTCAGATCGGGAATAAGCCTGAATGTCCACCTGCCCTTAATCGAGTTCGTCCAGCGAAGTTGCCAAGGGTCCCAGCTTTACTGACGTGCCGCAGCCTTAACACCCTTTAGCTCAGCAGGACTCGGCTCTGACTCCATCTTAGTGGCATAGATGCGTTCTGCTTCATGTGCTAGCAGGTCGATGGGCGTCATACCTGCTATAACAAGGGCTGCATCGTCTGATATTGTGCGAAAGCCGCAACAGACCCTCAGCGCCGCAAGACGGTATGTGGTCTCTAGGCGTCTCCTATATGTTTTGACCGTCATGGCCTCAGCCCAGGCTGGTGCCCCATAGAGCATAGTGGACTTCATGACATTCATGCTTTGGGCCTCTGCTGTTGAGCATGATGCG
This sequence comes from Drosophila willistoni, assembly GCF_018902025.1. Lineage (NCBI taxonomy): Eukaryota > Metazoa > Arthropoda > Insecta > Diptera > Drosophilidae > Drosophila > Drosophila willistoni. Next base: position 23,693 of record NW_025814067.1, on the reverse strand, counting down.
GCTAAGTGACCGTCCCAACTCAGCTGCCCTGGCTCCAACAAGCTCCAGATGCTCCTTGAAGGACAGGCGTCTCCAGGTGTATGCCGAGATACCTGATGGTCCGTGAAGAGGTAATCGTGGTGGCGTCCACGATGATGTTGGCAACCTCAACCGTCTTACGACTACTTATTAGCACAGCTTCCGTCTTTTGTACTGCAAGCTCGTGACCTGCAGAAGCTAACCAGTCCTTAGCCATTCCGATGGAACGCGCAGTTATATCCTCGGCTTGTGCCAGATATTTAGCCACCACTACTATGGCAACATTGTCAGCGAAGCCCACCAGTCGCGCGCCGCTCGGAAGTTGGATGCGCAGGATTCCGTCGTACATTGCATTCCAAAGTAGAGGGCCAAGAACGGATCCTTGGGGTACGCATCCTTTTACATCATAAGTATGCGTCCCTCCGTGTGATTCGTAGTACAGAACTCTGTTCCTGGAGTAGTCCTCCATTATTCTTGTGAGATACGGCGGGTCTCTAAAGTTTCGCTGTGTTAAAGGCATTTTCAACGTCCAGCTTGGTGACAAGGCAATACTGTTTTTGCATAGCTCTAGCTCGACATAGCTCTGCGGAATCCAAATTGCATAGGCGAGAGGTCGCCAGCCGCCTTGATTGCTGCCTCAATTCTGGTGCTGAGTAGCCTCTCAAGAATTTTGCCTGCCGCATCCAGAAGACAAATTGGCCTATATCCAGAGGGGTCTTCTACAGGTTTGTTTGGCTTTGGAATCAGTACCAGATTCTGTCTTTTCCATCTGTCCGGAAATGTACCTTCACCCATGCAAGCGTTAAAAAGTTCCGCAAATCTTTCAGATTGTAGGCCAATGGCTAGTTTTAGGGCCTTGTTTGGGATGGTATCCGGGCCAGGAGCCTTGTCATTTTGCAATTTCGCTGCCGCCACTAACACCTCTTCTCCAGTGATGGGCCAATCTACTGGCAAAGCAGTATGCTGCATCTGTTTCGGGCCTATTGATGAGGTGGCCGGAAACAAAGTTTCCACTATCAAAGCCATGCGCCCTTCGTCTGGAGCCGCCGGCTTAACAGCCCTAAGCTTTTTCATGGCTACTTTATAGGCAAAGCCCCAGGGGTCTTTTTCTATTGAGTCGCAAAGTTCGAGAAAACAGGTTTTTTTTCGTGACTTAATAAGGTCCCTTCTTCTGGCTGCAAATTCTGCTTGCAGCAGCAAGAACTCTGATCTGCCACGCGATCTTTGGTAGAGCCTTCTAGCACGAAGACACTTTTTTCTTGCCTCCGCAATGTTCTCGTCCCACCAGTAGACAGGGGCTCTATGTCGGCTATGCCTCTTCGGGCCTGCATTCCGCCTGACTTGACGCATCTCCGTCTAGTCGCGGAATGCTGAGTACCGACGCAAAAATAGATGGATTAAGAGTATCCACGCGGAATGCTTGGCCTCCTTGATCTGTTCGCGGGTGGTTGGGCCTTTGGTGTGCGCTTCTTGATGGAGCATATAATGGCCAGGTGATCGCTACCATTGTAGAAATCGCAAAGTTTCCAGATTGAATGGGGGAAAAGACAGGCGCTGGTGAATGTAACGTCGATTACAGAGCCGCATCCTGCCCTGCTAAACGTATGCTTGGATCCAGTGATTAGCACAGCAATATCGAGGATCGCCCAGAACTCGAGAAGTGTTCTACCCCTAGCATTAGATGAACTGCTGCCACATTCCTCGGACCAAGCGTTAAAATCACCTGCGATTATAACATTTTGCTTTGAACTTGCTTCAGCGGCGATGGAGTCAATTATTCACTCGAATTCCGTGAGTCTCAGACTGGGGGCTAGGTAGCAACTATAGTACCACATATCCCCAATTTTTGCGCGAACGTAACCGAGGGACGAATAAATCGCCTCCATAGCCGGTACGTTTTGTCCGCATAACCAAATGGCAGCTTTTTTAGACGAGACCACTGCCCACAGGGGGCCATCGCCTGTTTTATACGGCTCTCTCAAAATCGCTATATCGGCGTCTACTTCACGCGCTGTTTGCGCCAACAGATCCTGTGCAACTGCACAGTGGTTGAGGTTTAGTTGATTAAACTTCCCGATATACCCGTTGCCTTTGTGGGTAGCCCGCAATGATATTGGTTGCCGTTACCAGGCAATCTAGCATCCGCAGTTCGATGTGTGACACGTCAGTGACAGTTCGTTGTGACGTTGCATAGCTCCTCTTGTATTTTCCGGTCTCCATCTTTGCTTTTAAGCTGCAGAAGCAGATCGCCATTTTGTGTCTTCCTGGCCCTTGCCACTTCGTCTTTAATGCAATTTAGCCGCCCGTCGTCCCGTCGGGCTACCATTTTCAAAATTTGCGCATACGAAATGCCCTCTTCCACCTTGATTATAATGGCATCTGGCCGACCTCTGCGCGGCTTGCGCCTCGCTGAGACCACTCGTCAATCTGGGGATGGCCCATGAATACCTGTAGACTCGCCCTCTATAGCACTAGCGCTTGTGGGTGCACTACCTCCTAACATAGCCGCATACGTGGGCCTTGGCTGCCCGCTGCCTCGCTTTCTTTTGGGCGGAGTATTCCTCTGTGCGGGTGGCTCCTCTCTCGGGCGCTTTGGGCTGTCGGAGTGTGCTGCGGAGTTCCCAATACGCTTGGCTTTGGTTGCCGGCCACATCCGCTTAATTACGAGCTAAATGTGCTAAAATAGAAGTTTTTACAAGGGAAAGAGAGGCTTCTGATCTGATTACGGGATACAGAAGATTGTAATCAGAACATAGGACTCGAAAAGGTTCATGCAAAGAATAGTTAGAACTACAGTGTTTTAAGGATAGAGGAATAAAATTTGTAGTAGGTCTACGGGATACAGATAGGTTTAACTGGTTCAATAGCTCAGGAGAGTCTATTTCACCTATTAAAAGTTTATGAATAAAGATAGCACCAAGCATTACTCTACGATTAATTAAAGAAGGAAGATTGATTAAATGAAGCCTACTGGATTATGATGGCAAATTGACATTGCGATCCCAATTTAGACCGCGAAGAGCGAAAAGCAGAAATTGCTTTTGAACAGATTCAATTTTACTTTGGTGCGTCACATATTGAGGTAACCATATGCAAGATCCGTACTCTAAGATAGGACGGATTAAAGAAGTATACAGAATTTTGGTTGTGTACGGATCCTCAAACTCTTTTGACCATCGTTTCACAAACCCAAGAACATTCATAGCTTTACCAACTGTAGCAGAAATATGTGGATTAAAAGTTAATTTATGGTCCATAAGAACACCTAAATCATTAATAATATCTAACCGCTCTAAGGCAGTGTCGTTAAGATAATAAGTTGCTAAGTATGGAGTGCAAATCGGCAATTGCCTGATCATTGTCAGCTTTATTGTTTTCGAAAGACAAGTAAGACGGGTGCACTGATGTCTTACGTTTAACATTTACAAATTTATAAAATTGCTTAGGATCGCGAGAAACCCTGAGTTTACATCGCTGAAGATAATCCTTATAGCAATGTGAATTCAGCACCATAATTTGATCGAGCAACTACATATAGGGAAAAATCCGATGCTTTACCACATTTTTTAAATCTTTTATAACATCTCGATTTTACGTTCTTCAAGTTACATAACTCACGTGAGAACCAAGGAGGTCTATCAGACCATCCTAGAGTCACACGCGGAACACAAACATCAAAGAACGACTCAAGAGTTTTATAGAAGACAGAAATGGCGGAGTCCATATCAGTGCAAGTATACAGATATGTCCAATCATTAGTTAACAAGAGTTTTTTAAGTTTAGTAAAGTTTGTCTTGTGAAAACATCGGGTTGGAGGCATCGAGTTATTATGTCGAGACATAACACCAAAAGGAAGGTCAATGGTTATATCCAGAGTTGGATGAAAGTTGTCTTCGGGATAACTAAGGGATCAGTCCTGGAAACATCGCAGTTGGAAGAATTTAACACAAATACCAGATCTAGTGATCTGTTACGACTATTCCGGACAGGATTTATTTGAGTTAGGGACAACTCAAGCAGTCCATCTATGAAACAATGTGTAAAGAGTCAAATGAAACTTGTCCAGGCAATCTCTAAAGGCAAGAATATGAAAGTCAAAAGCTAGACTATCTATATAGAGTTTAGACAGTTTAGTCTTTAGTCCCGTTCGTTCTGATAGGCTCGTTCTTTAGTACGTTCTGATAGGCCAGAGTTAGGGACGAAATTAGTTTTTGACTCGCCAACAGGTGCAGACGAGCCGGAAGGAACGTTATTCACAGAGGCAGGTAGCAAGCTAATCGGAGGCCGAGGCTCTTCTTTTTTATTGTATACTCATCATTCTTCTTAAAAGTGTTCCCCAGTTGGCGTAGGAGATTGCCCAAGTCGTCAAGCTTCGGAATGCGCGATAGTACAACCGGGCTTAGTACCGGCGTCGCACTCGCTTGACTATCAGACGGTGGTAACGGTGGCAAAGCCGGCGAAGCCACTGGCGACCGCATCATCCTACTGTTCTTATTAAATGCCATCTCTTTGCCCCCCTGATCACTGGCCACACCATCCCAGCGGGCTTGATCCATCGACGCAGTCATTTTGTCCATTTCCCTATGTTGTTTCGGAATTAAATTTGAATTTAAATTTAAATAATTTGAAATTGGGCACAGCCAAAGCCTATTTGCGTTGTCCAACACTGGTCGCACAGCTGATCAGTGGCGCTTTGTGGGCCAACTCTACAAGTTTATTTCGCTGCCACAAGTGAACGTGCGTCCAGAACGGAGATGATTCCGGATAACAGAGAGGATGGGAGAGATCTACGCACCAATACTATGACAAAGGCGGCGGCTGGAGACAAAAGGCGCCAAGTCCAACCACGTCCCCTATATGTTTTGACCGTCATGGCCTTAGCCCAGGCTGGTGCCCCATAGAGCATAGTGGACTTCATGACATTCATCAGGAGCAGGCGCCGACCCTGCTTTGGGCCTCTGCTGTTGAGCATGATGCGGCTAAGTGACCGTCCCAACTCAGCTGCCCTGGCTTCAACAAGCTCCAGATGCTCCTTAAAGGACAGGCGCGTGTCCAGGTGTATACCGAGATACCTGATGGCCCGTGAAGAGGTAATCGTGGTGGCGTCCACGATGATGTTGGCAACCTCAACCGTTTTACGACTACTTATTAGCACAGCTTCCGTCTTTTGTACTGCAAGCTCGTGACCTGCAGAAGCTAACCAGTCCTTAGCCATTCCGATGGAACGCGCAGTTATATCCTCGGCTTGTGCCAGATATTTAGCCAACACTACTATGGCAACATCGTCAGCGAAGGTGTCAAGGCAATACTGTTTTTGCCCTCCCTTCCATCATCGACATAGCTCTGCGGAATCCAAATTGCATAGGCGAGAGGTCGCCAGCCGCCTTGATTGCTGCCTCAATTCTGGTACTGAGCAGCCTCTCAAAAATTTTGCCTGCCGCATCCAGAAGACAAATTGGCCTATATCCAGAGGGGTCTTCTACAGGTTTGTTTGGCTTTGGAATCAGTACCAGATTCTGTCTTTTCCATCTGTCCGGAAATGTACCTTCCCCCATACAAGCATTAAAAACTTCCGCAAATCTTTCAGATTGTAGGCCAATGGCTAGTTTCAGGGCCTTGTTTGGGATGGTATCCGGGCCAGGAGCCTTGTCATTTTGCAATCTCGCTGCCGCCACTAACACCTCTTCTCCAGTGATGGGCCAATCTACTGGCAAAGCAGTATGCTGCAAAAACAAACGGCCGGAAACAAAGTTTCCACTATCAAAGCCATGCGCCCTTCGTCTGGAGCCGCCGGCTTAACAGCCCTAAGCTTTTTCATGGCTACTTTATAGGCAAAGCCCCAGGGGTCTTTTCTATTGAGTCGCAAAGTTCGAGAAAACAGGTTTTTTTTCGTGACTTAATAAGCTCTTTAAGGTCCCTTCTTCTGGCTGCTAATTCTGCTTGCAGCAGCAAGAACTCTGATCTGCCACGCGATCTTTGGTAGAGCCTTCTAGCACGAAGACACTTTTTTCTTGCCTCCGCAATGTTATCGTCCCATTAGTAGACAGGGGCTCTATGTCGGCTATGCCCTCTTCGGGCCTGCATTCCGCCTGACTTGACGCATCTCCGTCTAGTCGCGGAATGCTGAGTACCGACGCAAAAATAGATGGATTAAGAGTATCCACGCGAAATGCTTAGCCTCCTTGATCTGTTCGCGGGTGGTTGGGCCTTTGGTGTGCGCTTCTACTGATGGAGCATATAATGGCCAGGTGATCGCTACCAGTGTAGAAATCGCAAAGTTTCCAGATTGAATGGGGGAAAAGACAGGCACTGGTGAATGTAACGTCGATTACAGAGCCGCATCCTGCCCTGCTTGGATCCAGTGTTTAGTGTCCAGTGTTCTACCCCTAGCATTAGATGAACTGCTGCCCCATTCCTCGGACCAAGCGTTAAAATCACCTGCGATTCTAACATTATTCTTTGAACTTGCATCAGCGGCGATGAAGTCAATTATTCTCTCGAATTCTGTGAGTCTCAGACTGGGGGCTAGGTAGCAACTATATTACCACATATCCCCAATTTTGCGCGAACGTAGCCGAGGGACGAATAAATCGACTCCATAGCCGGTACGTTTTGTCCGCATAACCAAATGGCAGCTTTTTTAGACGAGTCCACTGCCCTCAGGGGCTCTCTCAAAATCGCTATATCGGCGTCTACTTCACGCGCTGTTTGCGCCAACAGATCCTGTGCAACTGCACAGTGGTTGAGGTTTAGTTCATGCAGTTGTAGCAATTTTGATCGTTTTCGCAAGCCGCAGGCTACCCACATCTGAAGCACCAGCTGGTTCGCTGGTGCTCTTGCAGTTGAAAGCCACATGTCCAAAATTGAGACATTTGTAGCATCTCCGCTGAGCCACTCCTTCCCTTATTTGGCAGCTGAACCAGCCCACTACCAGTGCTCTCTTCTTTACAAGAAAGGCCGCCGACGTCTATGGCAGATATACAACTGCCATTTGGGTCTCGTTGAAGGTTGGTCACAGCGTCTTCACTGTGATGTCGCGCCCGATATACCCGTTGCCTTTGTGGGTGGCCCGCAATGATATCGGTTGCCGTTACCAGGCAATCTAGCTTCCGCAGTTGGATGTGTGACACGTCAGTGAAAGTTCGGACTTTGGCGTTTGTGCCCAATACGTTGCATAGCTCCTCTTGTATTTTCCGGTCTCCATTTGCTTTTAAGCTCGAGAAGCAGATCGCCATTTTGTGTCTTCCTGGCCCTTGCCACTTCATCTTTAATGCAATGTTACCATTTTCAACATTTGCGCATACGAAATGCCCTCTCCCGCCTTGATTATAATGGCATCAGTCATTTTGTCATCGATTGCTCTGAAATCCTTTATAGTCCCCGGGGTCAACTTCTCAAAAGGATACACATATCTACACGAAGGCTACGAAGTTATTTGCGGAATGGGCGGGAAATGTTTATAATAATCAAACAGAAACTGGTGTTAAAATAAAAATTTCAAATAAACTTTATTGTCACTACAATATGTGGTCAATACATTTATTGTCAATGAATCATCAATGAAGTCATTTTTAATTATTCAAATGTTGTAAAGTTGATCACATTAATTTCGTAGACATTCAAGTCACTAAACGACTATCTTCTTCAATGGCAGGTGATTTATTTTATTGGAATGCCAAAGCCATGCCAAAAAAAGCAAAAAAGAAAAGAATCTAATAAAAAAAGGATTGTGAATCCATTCGAAAACTCAGAATTCAGATTACCTTACCAAATTTCATTTCAAGTAGTTGTGGGTTTGAGAAACGAATTCGGTGGCTTCTCATACAGTTAAGAAATAAATTCAAATTAACGTAAAAACTTTTCAAACGTTACAATATTAATGTTAACTCTAAAACTGGTATTATTTCGAACGATACGTTAATCTATATTTTAGCATAACACTTTTCAAGACTTTTGCTAAGAAAAACTTAACATAAATTTACCTTCTTTCTCTCTTTGTAGCATTAATATATTTGTGTGTCGTTACAGAAGCCTGTGAAGATATTTCTTAAGATCACTCAAAGGATCCTTCTGGAGAAGCGGCAAAATGTGTAATTTTTCCACGAAACTACAAGAAAAATAAAAGGAAAGGAAACATATTATTCACTCTTGAAGCATATAGCATATATATACTGTAGTGATATACATGTGCACGTGTAGTTGTTAGCTGCCTAATTTTTCTACCTTGCTAACGATAACACAAGTGTATGCTAAAGATCGGGGTCGTGCACTTCTAGCGTTCCTCCTGCTTAGCTCGTCGGATGAGGGGGGGGTTCTTTCCTACTCTAGGCATACGCACGGATCATACAGAAAAAATATAAGTGCACTGTCAGAAACTAAAAGGATGTAAAAAGCAAAATATTGGACCAGATCGGGATACTATTAACTGTGCGGACGACTTCTCTGCAGATTAGCTAAAACTGTTGTTCGCTAACCGTTTCTGTACCCACTCTACCTTGGCAAACTATTGGGTTTAATTGATTGCCCCTTAACAGACTCTTAAACGAACTTAGACGATTTGTAACGGCAGCATATTCATGGATTCAGGCGACGGACTCCTCAAAGAATTAGTTTACGCAAACATGACGAAATTTCAAGTTACGGGTTTAATTCCAAACAAAAGGGTTTTCATGACTTAATATTCTAAGAAATTACAAAATAAAGATATGCAAAAAGATATAGCAAAATAAACTTAAATACGATAATTAGAGCAAATATAGATTCAAAAAATTAATAGTAATTCAAAAGAGATTTGGGTTATGTGGCCGCGTGTGCCAGTTGGCAATGAAACAAATATTTATAGTATATACATATGTGTGTTAACTCACGATTTATCCAACGGTGCGATCTCTGTGCCCATCGATGCTGCAGGGATTTGCTGTATAATTTAGTTATTAGAAAAATGAAATGCAACGAAGCCAATCTCAACGCATTACATACCCATTAGGTTTCCTACTAAGGAAAACGTATTTTACTTAACCAAATAGGGACTTAATTTTAGTAATAATATTTAAAGTTTCGTTACGTTACTTAAACTAATAATTCATTTAAATTTCGTTTAGTTCAGCAAAAATTTACGTTAATCAAAGAGAAAAAAGAAGTATTAAAAGGTGTTGCCATGGTGCAACAAAAAAAAGTAGTATCCAAACCAAAGGCTGCTACGCCATACTTCGCGTACAGATGAAACAAGAAAAGGTAGCAGAACTACTACTAAGTATGCATATGAATCAAAAAGAAATCGAAAAGTAGTAGATATCGCTCAAATTGGGTGTATAATTAGCCGGGGAGTTGCGTCATTTCATTACCAAGCTATTTTAGCCTGGAAGCGACCGAAATATAAATTTTAACTGAAATATAACGGCGTTTAAATTCTAATATTTTCACTAATTTAATTTTATATCTATATATTTTTATTCACTTTAGCCAAATATGTATAATGCCTTGTGCAGTCACTGTACTTTTTAATGATGATGTAATATGCACGTGTTTCACAAATATATATATATATCGGCGAAGAGAGGAATTCAGGGTTTCCTGAATCGTTGATTTCGTTGTTGGATTCCATTTTTCCACTAATTTTGTGCAGCGAGTCTCGGCGTGCTTTACGGTTGACTTCCAGAATGAAAAAGAGACTGAATTCCCTCAACCGCACACCGAACCACACTCGATGGCAGCCTATGCTGTCATCGCACATATCTAGTGTTAAACAGTTCTACATCAGTCAAGATATTCATTACTTAACACTGATCAATTCCCCTTAACAGTAGGCACACAATTCAAATTATTAGAAACGCCTTTTCAATCTCCGACACGGTCATCCTGACAAACTACACGTCCTCGTGTAGCAGAATATAAACCACTTTTACAAAACATCCTTTTCACATCTTTGTTTTAGCTAACTGAACCAAAAACATTCTGTTTTATGCAGTTTGAAAAATCCATTTAATGTTAATTCAAAATCTCTTATTTGCAATAACATATTTCGAAACTAAAAATTCTTTTTTCATATTTTTCTACTTGCCTAATTCAACATTTGTTTGTTCATATTTCTTTCACAATTCATTAAACATTACAATGTTTTCAATATTTTCTTATTTTATAACCTCCACATTTTCATTCTTATCAAACAACATTTCGCTTTAGTTTTACAAACATTCTCTTTTCTTTATGTTCTCATTTACGTTTCAAGAATCCACGGCAAGGTACCACTACGTAGCATCGAGAACAACACTCTTTCTAAAAACATCATTCCCCTAGTGACTCATTCACTAGTCCATACGGTCTGTTTCACCCGTCTCTTTATCACAGTCCTTTCCAACTGTTTCCATACGGTCTGTTTCACCCGTTTCACCAGATGAATCATACTCATCTCCAGCTCGCTTGGTACCTGCACCTCTGGCATTCTCCGTAAACTATCATGTGGGTACTTATACTGCCTTTTACTTGACATGGACTTCAACGTATATCTATCGCCTTCTAATACTTCTATGACCATAAAAGGTCCACGAAACTTATGGTCCAACTTAGTCTGTTGTCTCTCACTATTTTTGATCAGAACATGATTATGTTCTAAGGGAGATTCCCTTACTGAATCTGACTACTTTTGCCTTGTCTTTATCAAATCTAAGTTTGTCATAGCTTGCTGCATTGTCCATATTTCTTGTAGCCTGAGATCTTTGTTCATTTAAGTTTATCGCTGTCTCATCATCATCAATGGAACTAATCCTAATGGTCGATCACTCTTACCGATTAATAATTCTAACGTACTCGATTTTGTTACTCGATTAACTGTACAGTTTAATGCTAATTGAACATCCCCTATAGCATCTTGCCATGAACGCTCACTGGATTCAACGATAGTTAATAGATTTTTTAAAGCGCTCATCACCTTTCGACCTGTCCATTTGCCCGTCTAGCACCTGTCGCTATCAGGTGAAGCTGAATTTTTCTGAGAAGCACAGAATTCGACAAACTTCAATCCCGTAAAACTTCTGCCTTGATCAGCCACTAATCGAGCAGTACTCCAAAAAGCGCAATCGATGACTTTAATGCGTCAATACAACTAACTGCGCCAAGCTTTAAGTGTGGTACAAATAAACATATTTTGTATAACCATCGATTTGAACAATGACATACTCTGATCGTTCTTCCCACTTAGTTTCCCAGTGATATCTATATGCAACGTGTGCCAAGGTATGCTAATCCTCGGAATCGAATGCAGTTCCACTTGGACTTTTCCGGACGCTGATTTTGTCACCCTACAAGTGATGCAATTCTCTTCAAACTTTCGAACGTACTTGGCCATTCCCATAAACCAGTAATGCCTGTAAGATCGATTCATGTACTTGGTTTATTACAGACCATCTAAAGGTTCTAGGAATGACTGGCAAACAACGAGTTCTACAATTTCTTTGAATTTTTCTGTAAAGCTCTCATTTCATAAGTTGCAGCTAAATCTTTAGAAAGTTCACCTTCACTCAACTGTTAATTGTTTGCAAAATATCTGATCACGTTGTTGTTCGGCTTGAAGCCAATTTTCAGAAATTTCATCAACTGTACATGTTTTTCTACAACTTTATTTTGATTCTCTTTTTTCTTATCAGGCAAAGGATTCCTTGACAGAAAATCTACATGGGCCATACGTTGCCTTCGCGATATTGAATATCAAATCGAATGCTTGAAGGAATGCCCACCAGCGATACACTCTAGGTGATAGCTCAATTTTTGTTCTAGAAGCCTTTAACGAATTACAATCAGTAAAAATGACAAACCTATTACCATGTAGATAATGTCTAAAGTGTTTTACTGCATTAACTACCGCGAGTGTTTCTAACTCAACCACATTTCACATTTATTCAACCACATACGGTTATTTTCAATTCGATGCAAATGCGCAAATTCGATGGTGGCAATGCGCTTAATGCTTCAATTTACGCAAATTGGACGAATCTCACCCGCCTGTATTCGTATCCTAGATACTGAACAGAACTTAGTCAAAATATTCAAGACGATCTCTAATCTTTCAATAGCTTCTTCCTTAGTTGACGCCACGATCATTATATCATCCATATAGACGATAACGTACGAAAATGCCAAATCGCCCACTGCTTTCATCACTGCTCTTTGAAAAACCGACGGTGCGTTATTTAGACCAAACGGCATCGCTAAAAATCAAATTGTCCGTCGGGAGTGACGAATGCAGTGTACTCAATGGATTCTCGTGTAATGGGACCTGATAATACCCGCAAGCCATGTTTAAGCAAGTAAAGTATCTTGCTCCACGCAATCTAGCTATCTGATCTGAAATTAATGGTAGAGGAAACTTATCTCAATGGTATTTCTATTTAATTCCTATAATCGACACAGAGTCTTACAGATCCGTTTTTCTTTTTTACTAAAAGTGCTGGACTAGCATAAGGTGAACTGCTCGGCCTTATTACATTAAAATCTATTAGCTCTTGAACTTTTGACAGGAGTAATTCTCTTTCAGTGGGACTGAATCTGTAAGGGCGTCTTGCACAGTCTTGGTGGGTTCTACTAATCGAATTAACATTACACCAGTAGTTACGCGAGTTAAAGGAGTTCCGCGAATGAATGATTTTGAATGCTTTCTTAACAATCTTAACAATTGATTTTATCTTCTCCCTGTGCTCAGTGCTAAATTATTAAAATCATTTTCGTAACTTTTTACAGAACAAACGTTAACTGTTTTGTCTTTAATTATTTCCATACCTTCTGTTAATACTATAGCAGAGTATCCTTGTGCTAAAATTTCGCGGCCAATTACAATATTATTTTTCATATTATTATCTTGGACTACATGAAAAACTACTTCGATACAATTTCCATTTATCATTACATTACTTGTGATTTGAATTGACGAAACTACACTAACATTACCAATTCCACTTAATGATATTACGTTATTGTTCTTTCCCAGACAGTTTGTGTGCTATGCTCTCTTTGACTAACGAGCATTCTGCGCCTGAATCAAATGTAATCGGAAAATTCTCACCTCGGTGCATCATAATTGCTTTTGGTTCATCAACGACACATAGGTTAACCCTCTTATACACACGTGATCCTGCGTCACCATCCGAACTCTTGGGGCATTGAGTACAGATATGTCCCGGGTCGTGACATCGATAGCATGTCACGACTTTAGCATGCACTGAAGGTTTCTGCACTCTGCATTCAGACTTCCTGTGTCCAAGGCTTCCCACATGAGTAACATTTGATTGGCAATGTTTTAGCACGCTTTGCAATTGAATAATCGTCTGAAGAGCTGGACCGCTTATTGTCAAACGAAAAGACTTGTAACTCGGACTGTAAGTCTCGTCTGCTGCGAATAGTCCCTGTGTACGCAATTCATTGTAGTCTGCGGTCGTAGTTTGCTAAATGACCAAGAACAACCGATGCAGCAATTTGCTCATGATCCATGCCACGCCATTTTGTTAAAAGTGACGTCGTTAGCCGACTTGCATACAACGCAAGACACTCCAGCAGCGTCGGAGTTAAATTTCGCTACAACAATTTCACCATCTTGTCGAGATTCACTAGGCGATGCACGAAAAGTTTTGCTAGCTTCCAGAAGTTTCGATTTTGTTGTTCTAATAAAATGCGAAACTGCTCCTCATTTATTGTTGGTCTTGAGTTAGATCCCACTTCTGATATCGGCGTAGAGAGGAATTCAGGGTTTCCTGAATCGTTTCGTTTCCGTTGTTGGATTCCATTTTCCACTAATTTTGTGCAGCGAGTCTCGACGTGCTTTACGGTTGACTTCCAGAATGAAAAAGAGACTGAATTCTCTAACCGCACACCGAGCCACACTCGATGACAGCCTTGCTGTCATCGCACATATCTAGTGTTAAACAGTTCTACATCAACCAAGATATTCATTACTAAATACTGATCAATTCGCCTTAACAGTACGCACACAATTCAAATTATTAGAAATGCCCAATCAATCTCCGAAATATGTCACATGTATATATATATATAATATATATTTATGTGAATATTAATATCCACGTCTTTCGCAATCAAAGACAATATTCGAAAAAGCCTGTACCAAAATTCTGTTTCTAAGCAAACGCAATGTATGCGAACGAATTCTAACGGATCTTTTCCATGTACCAAGTGAAGACATGTGCGTAGTACGCAAGGGGCTATTCATTATTCTTGCAAACAAACAAAGAAAATATTCTTTCCGAAATACAATTAAATTATATTATTAAAGAGGGCTACTACACCACAGTTAATGCTACGGAAGTCTACTGACGGAGTCATGAACTGAAAAAGGACCTCTTTAGCTAATTTAGGTGCTTATGTCTTTCAAATGATATACACCGAGAGATTTATTCTGCTCGTTAGCTAATCATAATACGATACTTTTGCCGAGCCACCTGCAATGCATCGAATTTATGCAACGAGGTGTCTCAGTCATAAATTCAATTTCCGCAAAAGTTCATAGTCTTTAGTATTATGAAGCATGTGTTGACCAAAACATAGATAGTAGGGGGAATATCCAGTACTGCGTGGATAGAAGAATGAAATGCTGCACTAATTTCTGTAAGATGATTATCCCAAGTGGTATGGTCGGTCCCTATGTATGTGCGAATTGCTGCTAGAACTGAGCGGTTAAGACGCTCACTTGCGTTCGCCTGAGGAGAATAAATAGCGGTGCATTGATGCGAGACTCCAATCGAGTAAGAAATGACTTAAAGAATCCGGATTTGAATTGTGAACCATTGTCCGTCAGTATACATTCCGCTACGCCAAAGTATAAAATATACAATTTTCTAAATATTCGCAAATACGATTGGATGTAAACTTCTCAAGCGGATGCAGAAAATGAAATTTGGTGTTGTGATCGACTATGATCAATAATCCAATGTGTCCTTGCTTTGATCTAAAGCTTTTGAAACGGTCTATCGGATGTCATGGCTTTCCCATGGGAGTCGAAGAATCTTGTTGCCCGCTTTTTGTAGACCGACAAGTCGAACAACTGTCAATATATTTCTTGATTTGGGATGCCATGTTGGGCCAAAAGAAGTATCTCCTAATCTTATCACTAGTTTTGCCAATGCCACAATGTGCTGAGTTCGGGGGATAATGTGCTGTCTTCGGTAAGACTGGATGGATCCATAATTTCCAAGAATCGTTTCCTGCGCTTCATTTCCGCTTGCGTGTTCTGTTCGCTTATAAACATATTTGCTGTCTAACCGCAAATCAGGCAATCTGGACTGGTTGTCTGTAATGCGTTTTACCAGTTCACGATATTCATCTGATTCAAAATATTTAGACGACAAATCTATCATAGGTTTTATTTCTGAAATCTGAAACTTCATCCCTTCAAGATAAGGAGTCTGCTACAATGTTTTGAGAACCAGGACGATGAACGATTTCAAATGAGAAAGCTTGTAATTTAATTGCCCATCTCGTTAATCTACCGGAAAGGTCCTTCTGTTTCATAAGCCATTTTAGAGAAGCGTGATCGGTAACTACTACAAAAGTTTGTCCCTCAATGTATCTCTAAATTTCTTAATTCCTTTAATTACTGCTAAAATCGAGTTCTGATATCGTATAGTTTCTTTTCGCTTGTTCAGTTTTTCTGACATGTAAACTATCGGTAGTTTTATGCCTTCGGAATTAGTTTGATCTAACATACATCCTATACCTACTAAACTTGCATCACATAATAAAATAAACGGTTTCTTAAAATCGGGAGTGGTCAAAAATAGGTGCTGAAGTTAATCTTGGCTTCAGTTCTGAGAAAAGCGTAGTCTGCCTCTTCGTTCCAACTAAGAGATCGGTTCTTTTTAAGAGTTCTGTAATGGAAAGCTAATGGTGGCATACTTTTCAATAAAACGTCGATACCAGCCAGTCAGTCCCAAAAAATTGTAAAGTGGCCGGTTAGGTATTGTGGAAAGCGGTGTATTGACGTGAGCTTTCCTCTAACGGAATTTGCCAGAAGGCGTGCTTCATGTCCAGTAATAAATCGAGCAGGTGGCAGCCTGCTAAGTATTCCATCAATATGGGAAGAGGATACGCGTCCTTACGAGTGCACTGATCACTGCTCTGAATCTAAACATAATCGAACTTTTTCTCAACATAAGCTTCTCAATGGCCCGGTGAAATGGCCAATGCCTTTGTTTAATGGGCCTAGTACTATCAACTTCAATCTTATGATCAATGAAGTGTGCGACCTAATCCTTCTTATCGTAGCAGGGTAATTAGCAATTGCAAAATTAAGTTTTTGCTGCTGGGACTCAGACAAACGTGCATTTTCACGGAATCTCCATGATCATTTCCTTTTCTTCAATAATATCCGATACCAATTAGCGGGTCTTCCTTCAATTTATCTATTAAACCAAATTTACGCCAAAAATCTATTCCAAGATATATGTCTGTTTTAATTCAGGAATAATAAAGAAATCAAGGGTTTGTAAGTTGTCGATACGTAATGTCACTTGTCATTTACCTTTAACAAAACATTCAGAAATGTGCCTGAACAATGCGTGTTTTAGGATGCTTTAAAAACTCTTAGCTACCTTACTTCCTAAGCAACTAATATTAGCGCCAAAGTCCAAACAGCAGTGAAGGTCTGGCCTTCTATCTTTATTCTATGTACCATCGATTATCTGATCGGGAAAATATACTGGAAATCAATTTCTTGCGGTTATTTCTAGAGCGCTTAGACTTCATCATTGGTCGTATGCTGTCTACTTCACCAAAGATGCGATGACGAACGGTCTCATACTGAGCCAAACGTAGGTGAAGAGGACGAAATAGGCTTTTATCGACTGTTGTCGAAGTTCGTCCTACATTTCCTTGTGAATCTGTTTCTTTCCTACAAACAAGAGGTTCACATTCCTCTGTTTGGGAATATTATCCTTCATTATGGTATGGATGCGACAACGAAGTGTTGATCGCCGCATCCGTCGGTCGGTTTTCCTGCTGGTTGCAATTACGACAACGCGGTTTAAAAACATTTACGGCTCCGCAACCATAGCAAAAATACAGTACGCGGTTCTAGACAGATATCAAAACCGGTGTCCAGGCTTCCGGCATTTCCAACATGTAAGCTTATATTGGAAAAGCTTCCACCTCCTCCTGCATCTAATTCTCGAAATTAGAGTCTAATTCAGCTATCTTTGAACGATGTCCCAAAAGTATTCTGGTCGGTATGCTCTTCATTTGTTAGCAAATGCTCGTGAGTGCGTATTTCCTGTCTCAGATGAGATAAGGTAAAAATTCCTAGATGCATAAGTTCATAACGAATTATCGACTTTGAATGTCTAATTAATAACTTGACTAAAGAATCCTCTGAAGTTGTGTGTTTAATCTTCCTACTAGCCTTCGACACTAAACTGGTAATCCTCAAAGGTTTCATTCTCGCCCTGGTGTCTGCTATTAATCATTCCCAGGTGTCCAGTATCTACTTCATCAAACTGCTTCTAAAATCTACACAAAATTATTCCAATCGAAATTGGGTGTCCTCGAATGAAAAATTTCCAAAACCAATCATTCGCTTTACCTGCGAACAGTAAATACAAATGATCACAAAGTACATGAAATCTTCATTTAAATTTGTTCCTCTGAATGCATTTCTTCTTTGGAACCATCAAATTTTATTCGCCAACTTTGCATAATGCTTGCTACTTTTTCGGGTGATAATGTCGAATTTGCTCCGGACCCTCTATTTGAGTTCTGAGTCTGACTACCAAGATTTCTAGTGTTCCTCTTGTCTTGGTGCCGGGAGGCTGAACGCTGCAGAACGTTCTAAAATGGGGTTTGGTCGTTGCGCTCAAGTCGAATAGAAGCTAACTTGTCGTCAATCAGCAAAGCTAAATGGTTTACTTATATTCCTGTTGTGCTTGGATAGCAGTTTGTATCAAAGTTGTATAATCTGGAGGGGTACTTGGTCTTGGACTACTAGCTTGGTAGGCGGTGGCCTATGTTGACGTGAGGTGGTCGAAGATCTCGTGCCGATTCCTCTCCTTTGAATTGCTCCCTGATTACGAATAGGTTTGGTCTTGGCAGGTCGACCAGTTCCTGAACGAGTATTATAAGGGGTCACAGGCTGAGTTGTGGCTCGCCTGATTCCCTAGCTTCTTGGAGTTCCGTTTCCAAGTCAATATTTGATCTTACAAGTTGTTTCATCTTACAAGGATGCTTTCAAGGGGCATAAATTCGAAGTTTTTAAACACTCTGTAATACACTTATTGTGAAATCTGTGCTTACAAGGCGACGAAGCAATTGCTTCGCTTTCATTAAAGTTTCATGGCAAATGCCGCAAAATGGTCATTTTCTTACAAAGCTCGCGCAATGCTCTCGTGACTGTGTCTAACAGACATACTTAAATTTTTCTTTAATTAATTTAAATTATATAAATTTGGAATCCGCCATCATTATCCAATCCTATTGCCGTTTACAAAGTTGATTCGATCTGCACAAAAATAGATTTCTATAAATCTTAAACAAAAATTCCTATTTGCCGATTTGTCTTGAAAGACGATTTCCTAAACTGGTCATATACCGACATACGCCAGTCATATGCTTTCCTGGTCCAGGTTCTTTTCACTCTAAACAAATTTAAGGTCTAAGAATGCCTATTTTATAATATTGTAACTTTTCAACGACTCCATTGGTCAGTCAACCCGATATGACCGAGTTGCAACTGCAATTCCTAACTAGCCTCAAACTACAAAGATTATAAATTGCGTTCCCGCCTAGTCATACAAAGATACGTCATACGATACTGTTGCCGCCTATAGTTTCTTCTGGTCGATTAATCCGAAAATTCTCAAATTACTATCGCGATTCACAGAAGCAATCTAAAACGGGAACCATCGCATCGAGTCTGCTTAACTAGCTATGTAGTGATATACATGTGCACGTGTAGTTGTTAGCTGCCTAATTTTTCTACCTTGCTAACGATAACACAAGTGTATGCTAAAGATCGGGGTCGTGCACTTCTAGCGTTGCTCTTGCTTAGCTCGTCGGATGAGGGGGGTTCTTTCCTACTCGCATACGCAAATCATACAGAAAAAATATAAGTGCACTATCAGAAACTAAAAGGATGTAAAAAGCAAAATATTGGACAGATCGGGATACTATTAATTGTGCGGACGACTTCTCTGCAGATTAGTTAAAGCTGTTGTTCGCTAACCCTTTCTGTACCCACCCTACCTTGGCAAACTATTGGTTTAATTGATGCCCCTTAACAGAGTCTTAAACAAACTTAGACGATTTGTAACGGCAGCATAGTCATGGATTCAGGCGACGGACTCCTCAAAGAATTAGTTTACGCAAACATGACGAAATTTCAAGTTACGGGTTTAATTCCAAACAAAAGGGTTTTCATGACTTAATATTCTAAGAAATTACAAAATAATGATATGCAAAAAGAAATAGCAAATAAACTTAAATACGATAATTAGAGCAAATCTAGATTCAAAAAATTAATAGTCATTCAAAAGAGATTTGGGTTATGTGGCCGCGTGTGCCAGCTGGCAATGAAACAAATATTTATAGTATATACATGTGTGTGTTAACTCACGATTTATCCAACGGTGCGATCTCTGGGCCCATCGATGCCGCAGGGATTTGCTGTATAATTTAGTTATTAGAAAAATGAAATGCAACAAAGCCAATCTCAACGCATTACATACCCATTAGGTTCCCTACTAAGGAACGTATTTTACTTAACCAAATAGAGACTTAATTTTAGTATAATATTTAAAGTTTCGTTACGTTACTTAAACTAATAATTCATTTAAATTTCTTTTAGTTCAGCAAAAATTTACGTTAATCAAAGAGAAAAAAAAAGTATTGAAAGGTGTTGCCGTGGTGCAACAAAAAAAGTAATGAAATAAGTAAGTCGTCTCGCCGACTTAGTATACCATACACCAGTAAAGCAAATATTTCAACTTTATTAACAAATGCATTTTCACATGCTTCTTAGAAGCATATCTTAGTACTTATCTCGCTCACTCAATCATACGAGCACCTTGCGCCCCACCAGCCAACGGCCAACTCCGGCCTTATGGAAAAACGTTTATATGCATACTCGACGTTTTTTGTCCGATTTTGATCAAATTTGGTATTTTGCTAGATATTAATTATATATTTAAGTGTGCCAAATTTGATTGCATAGGTAAAAAAATACGGAATATAATCAAGTTTTTCAAATTACGGGGCGGAAAAGGGCGTGGCAAAATTTTTTACATACAAAATGTGTGCATTTACTAAGCAAATATACATACCAAATATGGTGTCTCTAGCTGGAATAGTTTTTGAGATAAACGCTTTTTTTTAAATTGCGGGGGCGGAAAGGGGCGTGGCAAATATTTGAAATAAACTTGATCACTCTATCACTTTGGTGGCTCTAGCTCTTACAGTCTCCGAGATCTAGGTGTTCATACGGACAGAGGACAGACGGACGGATGGACGGACGGACGGACGGACAGACGGACATGGTATGGACATGGACAGACGACTCGGTTTGGTGATCCTGATCAAGAATATATATACTTTGTGGGGTCGGAGATGTTTCCTTCTGCCTGTTACATACATTTTGGCGATTTTAAATATCCATTTCAACCCTATGGGTGTATGGTATAAAAAGTAAATGAATAAGTAAGTCGTCTCGCCGACTTGGGTATACCATACACCAGGTGAAACAAATATTTTAAAATTTCGAAAACCAAGTTGTATGTCTATTAAATTGCTTTAACATGCCCTCATACCATATGCTATCTCGCTCACTCTACAAACACACCGAGCACTTAGCGCGCCACTAGCCAACGGCCAATTCTGCCCTATGGATCGCGTAGCAAAATACATTCATACGTATATTTTGCATGTTTCTAGTCCGATTTCAATCAAATTTGGTAGTTTGATAGAAATAATTTATTAGTCTGCAAATTTAATCGCGATGGTCAACAAATTGCAAGAGCCAATCGTTTTTTCTAAATTATGGAGGCGCAAGTGGCGTGGCAACATATTAAAATATATGTATTCTGCGCGCATACTAAGCCCAATATACATACTAATTTGTGGTGACTTTGCTTGTTAGTTCGAGAAATCAGTTTGTTTAATTTTCGGGGGCGGAAATGGGCGTGACAAAATTTTTAAATTAGTCAATATCTGCGCGTCTATTAAAGCTAGCTTACATACCAAATTTAATGTCGTAGCTTTCATAGTTTTTAAGAAAAATCAGAGTTATGTAAATTTCGGGGGGGAAGGGGGCGTGGCAAAAAAAGTTGGAACAAATTTTTTCTGAGCGCTAACTAAAGAAGTATATAACCCAAATTGATGTCTCTGTCTGCCATACTTTTTAAGAAAACAGTTTTATGTAAATTCGGGGCGCGGAAGGGGGCGTGGCAAAAATTTGAAACAAACTCGATAAGCGTACATACTACACGAGACTGCATACCAAATTTGGTGGCTCTAGCTCTTATAGTCTCCGAGATCTAGGTGTTTCATACGGAGACGGACGGACGGACGGACGGACGGACGGACGGACGGACCAGCGGACGGACGGACGGACGGACAGACGGACATGGCTAGATCGACTCGTTTTTGATCCTGATTAAGAATATAATACTTTGTGGGGTCGGAGATGCTTCCTTCTGCCTGTTACATACATTTTGGCGACTTTAATATACCATTTCACCCTATGGGTGTATGGTATAAAAAGGCTCGCTCGTATCTTAGTTATTGAAGGATGTCTCTTTTTGTTCCAACGAAGAAAATATCAGCTATGGGCTGGGGACAATCAACCAAATTGTCCCAAAGAAAATGAAAAATTCCAAGGCTGCTTGAAAGCCAAAAGTTGCTTGGTCGACGCCACGCGACCGAAATATAAATTTTAACTGAAATATAACAAAATTTAAATTAAATTTAATATTTCACTAAATTTAATTTTATATCACCTTATTCTTCGAATATTCACTAATATTTTTATTCACTTTAGCCAAATATGTATAATGCCTTGTGCAGTCACTGTACTTTTTAATGATGTCGTAATATGCACGTGTTTCACAAAATATATATGTATATATATATATGTGGGAAATGTAGTTATTGAGAGAGAGCAATCCATAGTGATAGAAGAGAAGAGACAAACGCGTAGTGGCCGAACATTCTAGTAGTAGTAGAGAGAGCAGGGCATAGGATTCATTATATAAGTTGAGTGAGAGCTTGTTAAAGAGGCCGTGGATTATTCGCAAAGAGACTGTCAACTGAGTCGCACGTCAAGGTCCATAATTAGTCCAGTGTTTATTTCTATAAACATGTTTAAATTCTAAAAAAATATTTTAAAGTCGATTGTCATCAAACAATTAAAATATTAATAAATAAATAAATATAGTAAACGATCGCTAAATCAACGCTACATTTTTGGGGGCTCCCCGGAATATTGTTTAAAGAAATTAACATACATACCGACGGCATGTTAGTAACGGACGGCGATCAGTGAATTTTTTCTAGAACAGTCTAGAAATATTTGGACAGAGCGAATCAAGAAACGTCAGCAGAGGCAGAGGCAACCCGTTGGCAGAGGCGAACCGTTGGCAGAGACAACCCGTTGCAGAGGGAAAGCTGGAGGTAGAGTGAGGTAAACGTCAGCAGAGACAGAGGCAACCCGTTGCAGAGGCGAACCGTTGGCAGAGGCAAACCGTTGCAGAGCAAAGCTGGACGTAGCGTGAGGCAAAACATCAACAGAGGCAGGAAACCCGTCGCAGAGGCGAACCGTTGGCAGAGGCAACCCGTTGGCAGAGGCAACCCGTTGGCAGAGGCAAAGCTGACGTAGCGTGAGGCAAAACGACAGCAGAGGCAGAGGCAAACCGTTGGCAGAGGCAACCCGTTGGCAGAGGCAACCTGTTGGCAGAGGCAACCTGTTGCAGAGGCAACCTGTTGGCAGAGGCGAACGCGTTGGCAGCGGCAACCCGTTGGCAGAGGCAAAGCCTGGACGTAGCGTGAGGCAAAACTTCAGCAGAGGCAGAGAAACACGTTGGCAGAGGCGACCAGTTGGCAGAGGCAACCCGTTGGCAGAGGCCAAAGCTGGGCGTAGTGTGTGATAAAACGTCAGCAGAGGCAGAGGCAACCCGTTGCAGAGGCAGAAGCTGGACGCGGCAAGAGACAAAACGTTAGAAGAGCCAACCTGCTGGCAGAATTAAACGAAGACTTCGTGGGACAGGAGCGACTTGGGTAAATTTTTTGGGGACTATATGTAGATAGTTCTAACTTATTGAATTTACTAAAACTAACCTTAGCATTAATTATTGGTATTGAACAAAAGAAAATATTGTTAATATGGAGCTTGACGAGTTATGGCATTGCGAGTCGCAGATTTGCGAATAAGTAGGCCGAATTGAACCTAAGCACTGTGGGAAGAAAACGTGATCTACAGAATAGACTTCTTACTCATTACGATATTCAAGACCAAGATAGCGAGGATGAAGAAGTAGAATCAGTAGTTACAGCTAGAGGCGAATTGATAAACAATGGTAGTGATTCTGTACACCTTAAAGATGTTGAGGGCAGTGTATCCTATTTTTCCGTCTCAGGTAGTCCCGACATTGATTCGGGGTACAGAGATAGAAGAGTTTGCTATTACAGTACAATGC
>NW_025814066.1:0-18466 GCF_018902025.1 Drosophila willistoni | reverse complement strand
GGTCTTAGTGTTGGAATATTTTTGCCTCACCTCTTTACGTGTAGTCTCATGATTCATGTGTAGTATTGTTCATGTAGTGCCGGACTATCAGCTTTGTAACCCAGTGTTGGTGGGTAGAGCG
This sequence comes from Drosophila willistoni, assembly GCF_018902025.1. Lineage (NCBI taxonomy): Eukaryota > Metazoa > Arthropoda > Insecta > Diptera > Drosophilidae > Drosophila > Drosophila willistoni. The sequence continues at coordinate 18,345 of NW_025814066.1, read as the reverse complement.
ATTCGTCCTTCAGGGATGCCAGCGAGCGGCTGGCTCGATCGCGTACACACACAATACTCCATGGTCATTTAGGAAGAGTTTGTAACCTCCATAGTGGACTGCTCGGCAAACGTGGTGGCCGTTTTCGATGGCTGTGTACTCTTCGTTGTAACATTCTTTTGTTGTATGTTCCGGTATAAGCAAGCCAACATGCTATCCCTGGTCAATCGATTCCATTTTGAGAAGTACTCGTAATTGATTTTTGCTGGTTCCTTCGCATGTGAAGGAAACGAGGACGCAGTTCCTCAGTGACTGTCCTTTCATTGGTAGTTTCCGTCGGCCAAATCTGCCGGCGGTAGTTTTAAGAATTTGGGTCTTCGAACCATTGTGTGTATGTTTTCAGGCCTAGTTGTCGTTTGGTGTCGATGTCCGCAACATTTAGTTTGCTTGGTACCGCATCTCCAGATTCTGGCCTCGGTGAGCTCACATATCTCGGCTATCCTAAACATTACATATTGTTGATATCGTCGTGGGTCTCCATCGAGCCACGATAGTACCTTTTCGAGTCGGTCCATAAGTAACATTCCTCGAAGTCGATTTCATGTTGTGCTAGTTATGTTTTTTCATCAGTGCGCTCCAGTTACTGCTGCTGTAGCTCCCAGCGGGGTATCGAGAGCGGCTGCAAATGGAGCTACCTTGGATTTTGGCTGAAACGAGACTCAAAGTATTTGGTTATTCTGTTCGATACGGAAATACGCAACGGCAGAGTAGGCGTCTTCTCCCGCATCCACGAATACGTGAATTTGAACTTGCAGTCTTCTGCATGCCATTTTTTAAAATCATCTCGAATTTGCACGTTCTCTATCAAGGGTAAGAAGGACAGCATGATTGCCCATATCCTGCAGGTTGAGTGGTATTTCTCATCCCAATCAATCTTCGATCGCCAAACTTGTTGGAGCAGTATTTTGAGATACATCATTATACAGGATACAAAACCCATGGGGTCAAAAACTGACATCAAAACTTGTAAATTTCCCTTTTGGTTGTGCGACTTTTGGTCGTTATTATGTTGCGCTTTCAGGCGTACAAACTTTAGTGCATAGGTGAAGGCATCTTGACGTGGGCTCACCGCATGCCCAATATTTTCTCATAAGAGTGTATCTCTCAATCACCGTTAAAGAACTGTTTTCTTCGTAGGTTGTTTGTGTCGCGAAGCGCAGCGAGTACCCGTTTGGATTTCGAACACCACTGCGCATATGGAACCCCCGCGTGCATGGACTTCTCTAACTTCCTTCGCTAATGTAATGGCTTCTTCTTCTGAATGGCATGAATCGATGTAGTCGTCTACGTAGTGACTTCTCTGAATAGCTTTAGCTGCCGAAGGAACTCATCCGTCGCGTGTTTTTTAGCGTTCAGGTGAGCACGTGGCTCCAAATGTCAACACATTTAATTGGAAAGTTTCTAACGACGCCTGTTGTCTGATTTTGCCATAGGAATCGGTGTGCTTTAGCGTCTTCTACTTCTTACTAGCTATTCGATGGAACATTTCGGCGATGTCACACGCTCACAGCCAATTGCTCTCATTCTAAAGTTAAACATTAATCTGCAGCAAGGCACGAGCAAATCGGGTCCCTTTAGAAGAAAGTCATTTAAGGCTACTCCCGCCGATGATTGAGCTGCCGCGTCCCACACCAATCTGACCCTGCCAGGTTTATGTGGAGATCGCTCTCATCAGGGGGACTTTGGTAACATCGGCGGTGATTTTTCCTCCGTTAGCAATGTTATTTATTTTATTTTTAAGATGCGGATATCTCTTTTTTATCCTATCTGCTATCATCGTCTCGCTGAGAGACAAGGACTTAACTGTGGCAAGAGTTAATTTACTCTAAATAATTTTATTACCTGTCCTTGTTTTGAGATTCTCAGAATTGTCGATGCTGAGCAATTCAAGCTGCTTGGATTCCGCGCTCTACCTGGACTAACATCGCCGGTCCATCTAATGCATAGGGGATTGGCGAAACGTTTCACTTCGAGCGCATCAGCCAATTTTTCTTCTACAAGTGTTAAAGTCGATCCGTCGTCCATAAATGCGTAGATATCGACGGATTTGAATTGGAGTGCAAAGTGACTTGGAACTATTTGAACATAGCATTCTGGCTGGTTGGTTAGTGGACCCACGATGATTATGCAGGACGCTTTCCGTCACCTCTTTGTGAAGAAGATGATGATGTTTTGCTTGGCACCATTTATGTCCGCAAGCTACGCGACTTCAGCAGGATCCTTGTGGCTTTTGTGGCACTGAGCACATCGGTGATGGTTATTTATCGCGTTCCACCTGGCTTCGACTGACATCCGCAACAACTTTTCGCAAGACACTGGTTTGTGGTGTCCTTTGCATATCGCACAGAATGTGTTTTTTTTTTTTTTTTATAAATAGGGGGGAAAGCATTGAAAGCCGAAGTGTGGGACTTGGTATCGACCTTGGTTAGTGGTCACCGCACCGCACTAAAACCTACCCTATGCTCCGTATCCCTCTCGCGGAACCAACGCTGAAGTACTACTTCACGAGGGGGAGATGGCACGTATGCCTCGTCTAGAGTTTACCTAGAACTGAAGTTTTGGTTACGCTGACGTTCAGCGCGACGCAAGGATTGCATGATGACTGCTGCCATGTGGCTAACAGCTAGCCAATTGTTTTGCGAGCTAAGTAGGATATCCATAAAGTCGTTGACTATAAATGGCCTCCCAATGCCTAGGCTTAGCTCTTCCCGTTCAGCAGAATATCTAGGACAGACAAACAGGACGTGTTCTGCGTCTTCTATATTCCCCGCACAGTGTGTGCAAAAGGGATCCGTCTCATGTTTAAACCTATGCAAGTAGGATTTAAAGCATCCATGTCCCGTCAGTAACTGTGTCAGATAGAAGTCAGTCTGGCCATGTTTGCGATTAAGCCATGGCCGAATGTCGGGGAGAAGGCGCCTTGTCCAGCTCCATGGTTTGAGTCACGCCATCTGCGTTGCCAGTTTAGTCAGAGTCGTCTCTCTTCTAACTGGCGGCGGATCTCTATTTCTAGCCTCGTTAGCCAAGAGGTCTAGTGGGGCCATATCAGACAGCACCAAGGCGGCATCTTCGGAGACTGTCCTAAACGCGCATATGGTCCTGAGCGCGCATGTACGGTACGACGATCTGCAGTCCCGGCTGTAGGTGGGGGATGACATCGCTGGTGCCCATATGGCGGCGGCATATAGGATGATGGACCTTACCACCGTCGAGATGAGCCATCTGCTCCGTTGCTTGGGGCCGCCGACGTTAGCCATGAGCCGAGTTATAGCTGACGTGGCCTTCGCAGCTTTATCTGCGGTATACTGCAGGTGGGCTTTGAATGTTAGCCTATGGTCCATCATGACTCCAAGGTATTTAATGCAGGCTTTGATGTTATTGAGCATCCGGCGACTTCGATCCTGGCTGTTTCCACTTTTTTCCTGCTGCTATGAGCAGGCCTCGGTTTTGGTGCGGCTATGGATAGTGAGTTTGCCTCCATCCATTCCAGAATCCTGAACACTGCTGCATTGGTGTTTTCTTCCGCTTGCTGGATATCCTTGGCCACAGTGACGATGCGATGTCGTCCGCGAATCCCACTATGCGAGTGTCCGTTGGCATGTCCAATCGCAGGACAGTGTCATACATGACATTCCACAATGTTGGCCCGATCACTGATCCTTGGGGTACTCCGCCTGTGATGGTGTGTTTCCGTGGACCAGCTGCTGTGTCGTACAGTAGCACCCGATCCCGGAAGTAGCTGCATATCAGGTTAATGATGTACTCAGATATGTTTAATCGCTCTAGGGATGCGATAATGGAGTCCCAGCTGGCCGAATTAAAAGCATTCCGTACATCCAACGTTGATATAAGGCAGTATTTTTTGTTGCCGCCTTTCCAGCGTTGCCCTTCGATTGCTTTAGCGGCTATCTCTACCACCGAGCTGATGGCGTTGATAGTGCTGCTTTTCCTCCTGAATCCGAACTGCCAGTCCGACAGTCCATGACGTAGCTCCAGTTCCTTCTCCAGTCTGTTGCAAATGATGCGCTCAAAAAGTTTCCCAATCACATCAAGCATACACAGGGGTCTGTATGCAGATGGGTCATCTATTTTATCACCTTTGGGAAGCAGGACCAACCTTTGTAGCTTCCACCTCGTAGGGAACTCCCGTTGCAGCATGCATGTGTTGAAAAGTTCCACAAACGTCGACGCGTGTTTGCAAACTAGCAGTTTGATTACAAGAGCCGGGACCCCGTCGGGCCCGGGGGCCTTATGTACGTTTATCCTCTTCCCTGCTTCCACGACTTCACCAACATCTGTGAATATCGGTGCACATGGTGTTCCGCTCGCTGCTAAGTTCCTCGTCGGCCTTGAAGGGAATAGCGTTGCTACAATGTGACCCAACTTGGTTGGATCCGTTGGCATTATGCGCCTGGCGAGTTTGCCCATAACCAGTTTATAGGCAGTCCCATGTGGCTGCGCATCTGCATCTGCGCCACAAACTCTTCCAGCAGTCCGCTTTACTTCTCTTGATCTCCATATTTAGGTTGGCTCTTTTCCGCTTGTAGTCTGCAAGCAGCTCCGGAAACGTGGGCATTCTGCGGGCACGTTGCTGTCGTCGTCTGGCCTGATGACATTGCCTCCTGGCATCCGCAATCCTGGCATTCCACCAATGTACTGGCTTACATTTATTGAGTCCATGCCGTTTGCGTATCATGGCTGCATCACATGCTCTGCGAAGAATGTCGCCCATGTGGTTGGCCTGGGTGTCCGCGTCCGTGCTGCTGCTCCTTGTCACTTGGGTCATCATGGTGAATAACGCTTCTTCGCTCAGCGTGCTTGGGGCCCAGCTGTAAACGTCGTTGGTGTGTGTGCAGGTGGACAACTCTTGATAGAGCACACAATGGCGAAGTGGTCGCTGTGCGTGTAGATATCCGAAACTGCCACGCGCGCTGCGGGCTAGGCAAGGGCTAGCGAACGTGAGGTCAATCACGGAGCCTCTGCCAGCCTTATTGTAGGTGTGGGTGTTGCCTACGTTGAGCAGACTGATGTTGAGTGTAACGCACAGAATGTGTGTTTATGGTTATCTGTAGGCGCTGCGGTATGTGTATGCATCACTCCTCTGTTGGTTCTCTTCTTGTCGCTTTCTGCGACTCGCTGCTTCAGCCAACTCAAACAACCAATCCGCTAGGTGCTGTATGTTCGGGTACGGTATGGATTTTGAATGTAGGGCCCAGTTAAGCATCATATCAGGTCCCGTCTTCTCGATAAGCTCTTGTAATAACGTAGGGTTGTTCAGGTGCGCATCTAGCTTGCTCGCCCTAATGGTAGCGCACATATTTTTAACCGCAAATGCAAACTCGATCAGCGGTTCTAGCTTGCCCTTTGGAGGAGGCAAATTTCGCACATTTTCCATCAACAGTTTTACTGTGTTCCGGGCGTCCAAAGTACATTCTCAAAGTACTTATAACGCTCGGCAGCATTTCTGGGAACAGTAAGCTTTCTCGCACGGCTTCAAGGGCCCTACCTTTCCGACATCTCTGCTGACGCATAGCGTTCTCCTCGTTGCTGTATCCACCGATCCGGGTGCTAGTTTCATAGGTGCTTATAAAAAGTGGCCATTCTCTTGGATCTCCTTTGAAAACTGGTAATTCCCTCGGCATTGATTGTCGAGCAGCTACTTGTTGTGGTGTTATGCCATTGGCTTTGCACGGCATGCTCTGCGCTCTGGTAATCGTCGCCTGTGGAGTGTTGGTGGCTTTATCATCCGTCATCATTATGTAACGAGGTATTCCAGCAGCATGTTGTGGATGGTTTTTCGCTTCTCCGTTTGACTGTATTCTTGGGTGGGGTAAGGCGTACTTACGGCGCAGATATTCCCTTTCGAGGCACATTTCGTCCTCTAATTGTTGCAAAAGTATTTGCTGATCTTCCGGCATTGCTTCATCTTCCACATGCTGATCTTTGTTACCTGGTTGGTTAACCTTGAAGTGTGATTCAGTTTCGAGGTTATGTTCGCCTTCATCAGGCACGTGGCGACATGTCTCGCACATCCAGGAACTCGAGGTGGCACTGTTTTTCGATCCGCAGCAGGTGCAGTGCAATTGAGATGCACACCTGGAGCATGTGAGCATTTTCTGGTTGGCCGGCTCCTGGCACAGACCACAGTTTTCAGTCGTTGCCATGTCTATACATACGTAATTTACGCGTGGTAAAATTTAAATTTGTTCTTTCCTTGGGATTTGTGTAAGTCCCTCCTCTTTAGGTATCTGTAGCTCTACTACACCGTAGGAATTAAAGAATTTGCTCAAAATTCTTTACGAAAGAGTAAGTTTAATTTCCAGTAGAAATTAAAAGGAATTCGATAGAAATTAAAAAGAATTGTTGCTCGTTCGACTAGTTAATCTAGCTCCGCCAGTGCCTTTGAAATAAATTTAATCCATTAATTCCTCTGGTTAGGTAAGCGGTAAGCTTTTTAATTCTGCAAGTAATTTCAGGTTATTTTACAAATTTCTTATAACTAATAATTTTACAATCTCATTTCACTTACTCTAGTCTTGGCTACGAAAAAACAATTGAACACGCGATTCTTATGTATGTACTTAGATCAATGCAGCTGCGTATTTTTCGCGCTTATGTGTTAACTTATATATAACCAGAGGGCCTGGGCTAACTTCGACCGCGTCAAAGTTTGTATACCCTTGCAACATTTTTGGTAACTCTTTCCTTACCTATAGCGATCAAAGTGACAAAAAACGTTTAAGCTAAAAAGGCTAATGTTTGCGAAAGAACGGCCTACAATCTTAGCATAGGAAATAACGAAGATATTGATCAAAGTCACTGTTTTCCACCGATCGTTCCTATGGGAGCTATATGATATAGTTACCCGATCCTTATCAACTTTGGCACAGTCATTAACAGATATATTAAACTAACAAATGTTTAATTTGAAAGCAATCGCGGCAAAAGTAACGAAGTTATTGACAAAAGTCACTGTTTTCGAAAGATCGTTCCTATGGGAGCTATATGATATAGTGATCCGATCCGGCTGAATCCGAGATATACAACGCCTGCAGTATATACAAGCCTACATGCAAAATTTCAGCCCTGTAGCTTTTACGGTCTAGGAGGAGTTTGCGTTGATCCAGACGGACGGACGGACGGACGGACGGACATGGCTATTTGAACTCGTCTCGTCGTGCTGATCAAGAATATATATACTTTATATGGTCGGAGATGCTTCCTTCTATGCGTTGCACACTTTTGACCAAAATTAATATACCCTTTTTGCAAGGGTATAATAAATTAACGCAAGAGTAAGATGAGAGAGAGAGTTTTAGAATTTTTAAAGAGCGTCATTCTGTTTGTTCGGACAAAGTTCCGTTTTGTAGTACAGTGGTACAAAGTTTATTCGCAGGCCCGAATTTCGGCAACAATACCCTTGCAAAAAGGGTATATTAATTTTGGTCAGAAGTGTGCAACGCATAGAAGGAAGCATCTCCGACCATATAAAGTATATATATTCTTGATCAGGATGACGAGACGAGTTCATATAGCCATGTCTGTCTGTCCGTCCATCTGGATCAACGCAAACTCCTCCTAGACCGTTGGAGCTACAGAGCTGAAATTTTGCATGTAGGCTTGTATATACTGCAGGGGTTGTATATATCGGATTCAGCCGGATAGGACCACTATATCATATAGCTCCCATTCAAACGGCAAAGTCCCGAACAGTGCCTTTTCTCAATAACTTCGTTATTTTCTGAGCTATTGTCGGTAAATTTAATATCGATGAGTTTATTATACATATAAACGAATATGCCAAATTTGATGAAGATCTTGTGACTATATCATATAGCTCCCATAGGAACAATATCTCGAAAACAGTGACTTTTGTCAATAACTTCGTTATTTTCAACGTGATTGCTTTCAAATTAAATATTTGTTAGTCTAATATATCTATTAATGACTGTGCCGAATTTGATAAAGATCGGGTAACTATATCATACAGCTACCATGGGAACGATCGGTGGACAACAGTGACTTTGATCAATATCGTCGTTATTTGCTATGCTAAGATTGTAGGCCGTTCTTTCCGAAACATCTTTTTTAGATAAAACGTTTTTCCACTTTGATGGCTACAGGTAAGGAAAGAGTTACCAAAAAAGTTGCAAGGGTATACAAACTTTGACGCGGTCGAACTTAGCCCCGGCCCTCTGGTTTTTTTACTAGTTGCAAACTAAAAACAAAAACAAAAACTGGCATAAACCAGATCAAGCAAATTGTAGCCACGAAATGTTTACATCACACATTATTACATTTGTTTTATGATAACTTTATAATATTATAAACTGTCTTTTTCCCATTATTTAATGTCTTCGAGTCAGGGCTACCTTAAAATTTGAGAAGAAGTTGACAAGTTATTAACTGTAAGCAATTAAGTACCTCAACTAATTTCTTTTTCGTATTTTTTTTTTGTCGGAATTCTTCACTATCATAAATATTAATTACAAATAACAGACAGCAAAAATATCATACCTACATATAAAAATAGTCATTAGTAGTCTGAGCATTATATAAAAAACAAAACATTACTAAAATTTATATATATATATATATATATATATCGAACCGATATATACACAATATATATATATAAATCGATGTATACATATGTAAGTATGTCAATAGAAATTATTTATGTTGTGTGCAATTGTTTTACTTTTTTTTTGTGATTTTTTGTGTTTTCTACATTTTTAGTTACACATACATTCCAGAGCTTTACTATTTGACTAACAATAATTTAACAATAAATCCATATGAAAGATGAATAATAAAAGAAGAAGACCAACACAAAATTCGAAACAACTTTAATAAATATAATTTTTTAAACAAAAAACAAAAAAAATAAATAAAACAAATAGCAAAAACCTTTTGTTGTTGTTAAATGTGTGTGCGTCCAAAATCAAGTAAAAAACAAAAAAATTCATAAATCTAAAAAAAAGGGAAAAAAGAAAAGTAAATACCAAATTGAGGTACATATATTTATAAATATATAAATTTTATTTACAAATTAAAATTAAAATCATACTAAAAAGCTAAAAAGAAAAGGCAACAAAAAAAGTGAAAATAAATTCAAATTATTTAATTTTGTTAATACATTTAAGTTTGTATAGCAAGTGCGTATGTGTATATATAAGTACTAATATATATGTATATATAATATATATTTAAAAAACAAAATCAAAAAAGCAAGATGTTAAGTCTTGATAAATGAGAGAACTACAACAAACATACAATAAAAAGTAAAAGCAACAAGAAAAACACAAGAAATTTTTGCGAAAAAATCTAAACAACAATTATAAGTAACAACAAGAAGGAAAGAGAATGACTGGAGGATTGAAGCTAAATGTTGAAATGAAAGAAGCCGAAAAAAAACAAAATCAACAACCAGAAGAAATGAAAAACCAATAAAATGAATGTGAAATCCTTAAAAAAATATACATAAATGACTTAAAATGTGTTTTATTTGTTTATTGGGAAACGGCAAATAAATGGGAAATTAGTTTTATCAATTGATCGGTGAAAATATAAAAAAAATTTTCAAATTTTTTTAGAGTTAGCTCTATTTTATACAGTGGCGGTTCTCGACGGAAGTGGTATGATGAGGCTTCAACGCTCAGTACGAACAAGTGGCCCATATGACACCAGGCCCGGGCCTGTTACGAATGACCCTAAGTAAAGTTAATGTTACAACCTCTACCCACTCCGCCCTAATGGCATAGGCGTATTGCATATATAAACTTAAATTAAACTAAAGAAATAGAAAATATTGAATGTAATGAGATAATAGGTTACATATAAAAAGAAAACAGGATAGGTTAAAATAAGATGATTACAACTAATTACGACCGAGGAAGGACAAGATCGCAGTTTTTATACCCGGAATCGATGTTTAGGAACCGATAATGTGCCAAAGTCTGTTGTAGTCACTACATAATACAGTATAGTATACGAAAAGGTTCATAGAGAGAAAAGTTAGTTGTGCAAGTGGGAAGTATAAGTTTGTGAAATTGCGGGTCCTTCTAGATGGAACAGAAATGTTAATTTGGCTCAACAGCTCGGAAGAGTCAATCTCACCATTCAAAAGTTTGTAAAGAAAAGTTACACCAAGCATTCTTCTACGATTAGTTAAAGAAGGAGAACAAGAAGGAGAAGCAAAGGTTTAAGCATTAATTAGAGTTAGGCGGTAAGTTTAATAAACTATAAAGGTGTGTTTTTTATACAATTGCACACACGCTTTTTTCTGCTCTATGATTTGGGGTCTATGTTTATACAAGGTGTAAAATAACCAGAGGGCCGGGGCTAACTTCGACCGCGTCAAAGTTTGTATACCCTTGCAACTTTTATGGTAACTCTTTCCTTACCTGCAGCCATCAAAGTGGAAAAATGTTTAAGCTAAAAAGGCTAATGTTTGCGAAAGAACGGCCAACAATCTTAGCATAGGAAAAAAGTAAGATATTGATCAAAGTCACTGTTTTCCACCGATCGTTCCTATGGGAGCTATATGATATAGTAACCCGATCTTTATCAAATTCGGCACAGTCATTAACAGATATATTAAACTAAATGTTTAATTGGAAGCAAGCGCGTCAAAAGTGACGAAGTTATTGACAAAAGTCACTGTTTTCGAAACAGTTCCTATGGGAGCTATATGATATAAACACCCGATCTTGATCAAATTTGGCACAGTCGTTTATATGTGTAATTACCTTACTAATACTAAATTTGACAATAGCTCAGAAAATAACGAAGTTATTAAGAAAAGTCACTGTTCGTGAGTTTGCGTTGATCCAGACGGACGGACAGACGGACAAACGGACGGACGGACGGACGGACGGACGGACATGGCTATATAAACTCGTCTCGTCATGCTGATCAAGAATATAAAAAGCTTTCTGCTCTCTGACGTGACGGTCGTGTTTTTGCATAGCTCCTGAGTCTTTATTAATATTTATTGTTTTTTCTCAATTTTTAATTGTGCTTAATTTGTTTACTCTTCCGCTGGTGTTGTTCGCTTGACTCCCTTGTGTTTTATTTCCATAATTCGCCAAATTAATCAGTTTAAACAGTTTTTTCTTTTTCGTGACTAGTGTTTGGTGCATTTACATATTTTTTTTTTCTTTTTTTTTCTCTTTCGTCATTGCTTCTGCAGTTGCTCCCCTCATCGCCCCCATCATACCATCAGTGCTAGTGGCTTTGTTGTTCTCTCTGCTTTGTGCTTGTGCTTAGCTTCTCTCCCGCGTAATCACTTTTGTAAGGCCGCCTCTCAAAGCTCGGCTTATAACTGTTCTTGCACTCTCTGTTGTGCTGTGCACTCTAGATGTCTCTTTGTTTTATTTGTAATTATTGATTATTTATCAATAATTATCTTTGTGCTGTGAATTTAATTTTTCTATATATTCTTATATATATATAATTTTTTTTTGCCTTTCTTTCGGCTTTTCAATGGCTTGTTGTCTACCTAATTGCAAACATTCTGATCGTTTTGATGATCAGTATAGAGCAATATCTTGTTGGCTCTGCGATAATCTTATGCACTTAAAATGTGCTGGCCTCAATGGCCGCGACTACGACAAATTTTCTGGTTTGTCTGTGTCTAAGCCTGAGCTTGGCTTAATGCGCTGGACTTGCCCATCTTGTGCCAGCCAGCAGCTTGATTTTAGCCGTATGTATAGGGATCTTCGTTTAAGGTTTCTTTCTTTAAACAAACTGGCCAAACAGCTGTCAAACGAGTGTGACTCTAGCGTTCAATTATTGTCGCAATTCAAATTTGTTCCACCTTCTGAGAAATTGCACAAGAAATGTACCCTTGAGTTGCCTCGTAAGCAGTCGCCAGCTCTCTCTATTACTTCCTCTCCGATTTTACTTTCGCCTACACCATCTTCTTGTCCCTCTTTATGCTCTTCTTTTCAGATTGAAGTACCCATTACAAGACCTGGTGTACCTCAATCTATCCCTCACGGGAACTCTGCCGGCTCTCAATCACTTGCGGATCCCAATGCTCCTCCGCCTCCACTAACTTTAGTGCCTCATCGCAAACAATTATTTATTTCTAGGCTTGCTCCAGATACTTCTGAGTCGTCTGTGGCAGCTTACATTGGTAATATTTGCCCTGCTAAGGTTTTAATTCAAAAGTTTAAGTTTTCTAGGCCTCGCGAAATCTCCTCTTTTAAAATTACAGTACCAAATGAGTACTTCTCAGCTATGGTTGACCCTAATTTTTGGCCAGAGGGCCTAGTTGTACACGAGTTTGCGCCCAATAAGCGCTCTCGTCCGTTGCCTGTCTACCTTCCTAATATATCTTCTGCTTCAAAAAACTAATAACGTCTAGTCTTTGCATTCATTATCAAAATGTAAGAGGACTTCTTACCAAGCTGTCGAACCTTTTCTGTGATAGCCAAACCTTTTCAGCTGACATATTAGCTTTCTCTGAAACTTGGCTTAACTCCTCTGTTCTAGATAATGAAATTCTTTCTAATAATTTTATTTCTTATAGGCTTGATCGTGTTGGTCGTCGTGGCGGTGGTGTACTCATTGCTGTAAACTCGAATCTGTCTTCAAGTGTGGTGCCGATTGATCTCCCCTTAGGTGTTGAGTTTATTTGCGTCGAAGTTACATGTTCTAACTTTAGCCTATATATCTCTTGTTCTTATATTCCTCCAGCTTCTGATATCATGATCTACGTCCACCATGCTGATGCTTTACGAACTATTTTTGGTCGTCTTAAAGATCGTGATGTTCTTATAGTTTTAGGTGATTTTAACTTGCCTAATATTTCTTGGCTTGTTGATGATAATCTATCTTTCTTAATTCCTTCATCTCAACATGTTTTTCTTGATAGCCTACTTGAATGTCCACTATATCAGTTGAATTCTTTCCTTAACTGTTCTAAAAGAATCCTTGATCTTGTTTTTGTCTCTGATCCCACTGTTAGTGCTGTATCGCAAACACAGCCTCTAGTGAAACCTGAAGATCCTTATCATCCTACCATTGAAGTTACTATTTCTTACAATTCCGTTACTAATTTATTTAAAAACATCTCAAATTCTCGTCGTAGATGTTTTCGTAAAACAAATTTCAATCTTCTTAACAGCCTTATTTTCTCTTTGATTGGTCGTTTCTATTTGAGTGCTGCGATATAGATTGTGCAGTGAAGTTTTTCTATTCTGCTCTTAATTCTCTAATTGATAAATGCGTTCCTTATGTGAATGTCTCTACCGTCTCCAGCTCGCCAGTCTGGTTCACACGTAGGCTCTCTAATCTTCGTAACATTAAATCGAGATATTTTAAAAGATTTAAAAAAACTGGTTCGCGACTTGACTATGCAAATTATTGTGTAGCCAAATCTCAATTTTGTCTCTTAAATACTCAATGCTACAACAATTATATCGTTCGCTGTAAGGCTGAATTTTATAATAACCCCAAAAGATTTACAACTTTGTCAATTCCAAAAGACGCTCTAATGTCCTACCTTCCACCTTCAGACTTAACGACCAGTCTGCTAATAATGATTTAGATATTGCAGATCTGTTTGCTAAATTTTTTCAGTCGACATATTCTACTACTGTTTCGGATCTCACACCCTATCCCTTTTCAATCCCACATTTAAATTGTATGTTTTTTCCCAGTATTACTGAAGACTGTATTCTCTCTAGCTTGTCATCTATGAAGTCTTCCTTCGTTCCCGGGCCTGATGATATACCTAGTTGCATCCTTAAAATGTGTTCTATTTCCCTATCTAAGCCTTTAGCTCGGTTATTCTTTATATCGAGTGAGACTTGTAGATTTCCTAATATTTGGAAGGAGTCATTTATTATTCCGCTTTTTAAAAAGGGTAGCAAATCGGATGTTTCCAACTACCGTGGCATTGCCAAACTTTCGGCAATACCTAAACTGTTTGAGAAAATTATTACGTCTTCTCTTCAACATCTATCCAGATCCACTATTTCTCCTTGTCAGCATGGTTTCATGAAAGGTCGTTCGTCGCTTACCAACCTTTTAGAATTGACTACCCTTGTACACCATGGCTTCCGTAAAAAGTGTCAAACTGATGTTATTTATACTGACTTCAGTAAGGCTTTTGATACGGTTGATCATTCTTTGCTTCTCGCAAAACTTAACATCATGGGTTTTTCACCAAAATTATTGGGTTGGTTAAAGTCGTATCTTATTGGCAGAACCCAAAAGGTGTCTTTTCGTTCCTCGATATCTAAAACTGTTCGAGTTACGTCAGGTGTACCCCAAGGCAGTCATCTGGGCCCACTATTATTTACATTGTTTATAAATGATTTGCCTTTGGCCTTGGCGCATTCACGCGTGCTCATGTTTGCGGATGACGTCAAGATTTGTTATTCCTATAATGATCCTTCTTTCCAACAGTACTTGCAATCAGATCTCGATGCGTTCTGTGATTGGTGCCTCTAAGTGTTCTTTTATGACTTTCAGTCGTTTGTCTCCGCTCCTAGCTCATTACTCTATTAAGTCTGTTCTGTTAGATTGTGTTCCATCATTCAAAGACTTAGGCGTTATGTTTGACCCTAAACTTTCATTTAATGTTCATATTTCTTCAATTGTCAACAGAGCAAGCAGCCTTCTCGGCTTCATTAAACGTTGGGCCAAAGAATTTGATGATCCCTATGTAACAAAGGTTTTATACACTTCGTTAGTTCGCCCTACTCTAGAATATTGCTCGCCAGTGTGGAACCCGCAATATGATGTTCACCAGCGTAGTATTGAATCGGTACAGAAGCAATTCTTTAAGTTTGCGTTACACGGTCTAAATTGGGACCCGGGTCTTCGCCTACCTTCTTATTCTGACAGACTTCTTCTTATTAATCTTCCTTTCACTTTATAACCGTAGCTTGTTTTTGGCATTCTCTTTCTCCATAAACTAGTCAACGGCGAAGTCATTTCTACCAATTTACTAGATACGCTGTATTTTTGTGTTCCCTCACGTCGGACCAGAAACTTTTTTCCTATTCACCTTAGTAGATGTCTGACTAACTACTCTCTTCACGAACCTCTTCGTGTTCTTTGCCAATCTTTTAACAACCTTTCTCACCTTATCTCTCCTCATCTTTCTGTCACTTCTCTTCGCGCTATACTTTTTAATCATCTACAGCGAAACCAATGAAAATATTTTGGACTTGGATTGGCTGCAACTCATCCCTGGCCACATTGGCTGTGAATCGGGGCATAGCTGGCACCTTGTGCAAATAAAACACCTCCACCGGGCCGGGGATGTTTAGTTGTTTGGCTTGTTTTCGACAGCGGCATCATACATCACAACAAAGGATGGCTGATCTACTCAGCATTCGTGTCACTCAGGCACTTCCATTTGTAAACACTGGATGTGACTATGCTGGTCCAATGCTTCTTAAGGATGGAAAGGGGCGCAAACCGCGCATTGGTAAGGGCTACATATGCCTATTTGTTTGTCTGGTCACATCGGCAATCCATCTGGAAATTGTAACGGACTTGAGCACCGACTCATTCTTGGCCGCGCTAAGACGTTTCGTCTCTTTGCGTGGCAAGTGCAACAAAATCTATAGCGACAACGGAACGAATTTCATTGGAGCTAAACGCTCTCTTGATGAAATGCAGAAGCTGCTGGCATCTCAGCCACACATCGAAAAGGTTAGGAATGCTCTGGCGAATGATGGCATTCAATGGGTATTCATTCCACCACATGCTCCTCATTGGGGAGGAAAATGGGAATCTGCAGTCAGATGCGTAAAGCTGCATATTCGCCGAGTCATTGGGAAATCTACTCTCACCTACGAGCAGATGCGAACTCTACTTGCACAAGTCAGTGCGGTGGTCAACTCACGACCCTTGTGCTACAACTCGGACACAGATATCAATTATTTGTCGCCAGCACATTTCTTGATCGGCAGGCCTCTCACAACTATACCAGAGGCAGACTTAGGCCACATCCCCGTGGGCCGACTTGGGTACTGGCAAAGTATCCAATCTATGATGCAAGGTTTCTGGAAGCAATGGCATCAGGAGTATCTTACCACATTGCAACAGCGTCCAAAGTGGACCACTACAACACCAAATATAGCAGTGGGAGATGTGGTGCTTGTAAAGGAATCGAACACCCCACCAGCTCACTGGCATCTGGCGCTGGTTCTCGAAGCCTACCCAGGCAAGGATCAATTGGTTCGAGCGGTTAGACTCAAGACCTCTTCGGGAGAATTAACTCGGCCAATCACCAAGGTTGCGGTATTGCCCCGTTCAGAAACTGTGTTTCAGGGCGGGCCGGGATGTTCAGGAACGGATTGCGTTTATCGATAAGTCAGATGTAGTTGTAAGAATCGACACATACATAAGCATTGTACACACATATATTTGTGCGCTGCTGCGACAGCGCTTTTTCTCGTTTGGTTTAGTAATAAATTGGCACTCAACTGATTCAGTAGCGAAGAAATACAATGTGAAGTTATCCAACTTAATTTTAAGGTACAGTCCACTGCTAGATCAAATCACCAGCAGATGCTGATGTGGCAGGAATAGTATTAGTTGTTGTTGTAGGCAAGCAAATCGGTTGCCGATTTTTCTTTTTTACAGTATATTCCTTAACTATTATATGTTTAGGCCAAAAATCTTCTCGACATATAGTGTCGAAGATATTGGCAGAAACACTAATTTTAAAGGACGAAATGTCCCGAGAATAAGAAAATTTAAACTTCTCCACCGCAATATTCGAGACGTTAACTTTCTTCCGAATATAGGCTATTACATCATCAGATGTGACACCAGGGTCTAGCCTAGAAACAAATATATGTTTCTTTGGTGGTATGCCAACGAGAGGCCGCGGTCCCGAAGCGTCAGCCGCAGCAGTAACGTTGGACAAGTCACCCACTGCAGCAGTCAACTTGTTTACGGGGCCCTCGATACTTTTAGAACTATCGGCAATTTCCATTGGAATGGGTAATTGCCCAGACACATCGGACACTACAATAGGCATCGTTTTTAAGAGATCATTCCCAGGTGATACCGGTAATTCATTACTAATAGCATTCACAACCGGGCTCTTAAACGATATCAATTGCTGTACATTAGGAGTGGACGGTGCATGAGACCGGTCGGGGACGATAAGAGACGCTGGCGGATCTACAGATACAGAAACACCCCAAGGACTGGTCCTTTTACGTTTCGGAGACTCATTCATAAGCGATAAACTTCTGAACTGAGTCTCCACCGCAGTAAACTCCGCTTGGAGTTTATTAAAACCTGCCCTTAAAGTGTCAAAACTATCTCTAGTCCGCCTCATGAAAGAGCGCATCTCATTCTCGACCTCCCGGCAAGCATCACATCCATATTTTAAGCCACCACCTTTAGCAATAGACTCCTTGATTCTGCCTGTGTAACCTGCACACTTAACGTGAACCGCATTGTCACACAACCAACAAAGAATATAATCATGGGAGTCAACCGCATTAGTGGCAACTATGCAATTATTTTTGAGCAGACAACCATTTTATCAAAAGTTTAATTTAAGTACAAAAGGAAATACAAAAAAATAAAAAATAAAAATTCTAAAGTTAAAAAAATCTGTGTATAAGAATATACTGACCAGTTCTGACACAAGGGTTAATGTGCAGAGTAAACCTTCACAACTAAAGAATAAAAGAAATGAAAACACAAAAACAAAAACACGTATCACAGAGTCGCGGGTAGGCAAAAGACGAGAGTTGCATACTGATGCAAGTTCTCGTGGATACGGTACCATGTTACATAAAATCAACAACAAGTCGCATGTCATTGAATATTTCAGTAAAGCTGCTTCACCTGCAGAGTCTCGGTATCATTCTTACGAATTGGAGACTCTTATTTACTGGGTAGAAATTTTGTTGTTTTCACTGACTGTAATTCCCTTAAGGCATCAAGGACTAAACATGATCTGTCTCCTAGGGCGCAAAGATGGTGGGCTTACTTACAATCGTTTACGTTTGAATTACAGTATAGAGAAGGTAAACGAATGGCTCACGCTGATTTCTTTTCAAGAAATTTACCTTCAACTAAGTTGCTGGTCACAAATTGTAAAGCTTCTGAAAAACGAGTTTGCTTGGCAGAAATTTTCTGCAATTGGCTTTTGGCTGAACAACGTCAAGATTCCGAAATAGTTAGCATCGTAAAAGAATTAAATGACAATTCTCTTTCCATAGACGTTGCAAAAACTTATGAGTTGAGAGCAGGAATATTTTATAGATCCTTATCAATTGTTCCTCGAGTGTTTAGATGGTTCATGATAAACCC
>NW_025814065.1:0-157943 GCF_018902025.1 Drosophila willistoni | reverse complement strand
CATTAAAAGTTTCTTGGCAAATGCAGCAAAATGGGTCATTTTCTTGCAAAGCTCACGCAATGCTCTCGTGACTGTGTCTAACAGACATACTTAAATTTTTCTTTAATTAATTTAAATTATATAAATTTGGGATCCGCCATCATTTTCCAATCCTATTGCCGTTTACAAAGTTGATTCGATCTTAAACAAAAATTCCTATTTGCCGATTTGAATCACGATTTCCTAAACTGGTCATATACCGACATACGCCAGTCATATTCTATTCCTGGTCTTTTCTTTGCACTCTAGACAAATTTAAGATCTAAGAATGCCTATTTTATAATATTTTAACTTTTCAACGACTCCATTGGTCAGCCAACACGATTTAACCGAGTTGCAACTGTAATTCCTAACGATAGCCTCAAACTACAAAGATCATGAAATTTGCGTTCCCGCCTAGTCATACAAAGACGCGTCATACGATGTTGTTGCCGCCAATAGTTTCTTCTGCGATTCATAAAAGTAATCTAAAACGGGCACCATCGCATTACGAGTCTGCACAACTAGCTTGAAAATAAAATTAAGCAATAACACTGTGTCGATACTTTGGTGGTGTACATATCCGTTAGTAGTGGGGTTGTCGTACGTTTTATTCGGGCCTCATGATTGGGCTCCATTACTGTAGTGGTGTTCTAAGTTATTCGAGATTTGTAACGGCAGCATAGTCAGGGATTAAGGCGACATGACGAAATTTCAAGTTATGAGTTTAATTCCGAACAAAAGTGTTTTCATGACTTAATTTTCTAAGAAATAACAAAATAAAGATTTGCAAAAGGATATAGCAATATAAATTTAAAAACGATAATTAGAACAAATATAGGTTCAAAAATTCATAGTAATTTAAAAGAGGTTTGGGTTATCTGGCCGCGTGTGCCAATTGGCAATGAAACAAGCATTTATTTATAGTATATATGTACATGTGTGTGTTAACTCACGATTTATTCAACGGTGCGACCTCTGGGCCCATCGATGCTGCAGGGATTTGCTTAATTAATTTAGTTAACTTAGTTATTAGAAAAATGAAATGCAACAAGCCAATCTCAACGCATTACATTCCTATTAGGTTTCCTAATAAGGAGATTTTACTTACTTTACTACAAGCCTACATGCAAAATTTCAGCTCTTTAGCTCTTACCGTCTAGGAGGGGATCGCGTCGATCAAGACGGATGGACGGAGGGACGGACGGACATGGCTATTTGACTCGTCTCGTGCTGATCAAGAATATATATACTTTATATGGTCGGACATGCTTCCTTCTATGCGTTGCACACTTCTGAAATTAATATACCCTTTTTGCAAGGGTATAAAAATATATACAATAAATGAAACATATTTTAATTTCCAACACCAAAGAACTTGGTGCTGGGCACCATCTTGGCCTACTTCCATTTTTGAATCAAATACGAAAGACTAAAGCATTATCGGAAAATAAATAAAGGTAAATGAATATAAAAGTATAAAAAAAAGTATATACAATAAATGAAACAGTTTTCAATATCCAACTGTAAAGAAGTTGATGCTGGGCAGGATCACTGCATCGAGCCAGGAAATCAAAATACAATTTCAAATACCGCACTATGAACAAGTAAGTAAAATCAAAATGTGTGTGTATCCATATATTGTACAACACAGTATATGTGTACGTATTGTATGTACACACATATATGTATGTACTTATATAGATATGTGCAACATAACTGATGTGTGTCCGCCCTTAGGCATGATTATTGCAACACGCAAGAATCTTACCCAGCTTCAACACAGTTATGTAAACATATATACTTGAAAAAAAAAAATAATAATAATAATTACAAAAAAAATAAAATATAAAATAATAAAAATAATATAATTATTAAACAAAGTCACTGTTTACCACCGATCATTCCTATGTGAGCTATATGATATAGTCACCCGATCTTGATCAAATTCGGCACAGTCATTAACAGATATATAGAACTGACAAATGTTTAATTTGAAAGCAATCGCGTCAAAAGTAACGAAGTTAGTTACAAACGTCACTGTTTTCGACCGATCATTCCTATTTGAGCTGAATGATATAGTCACGCGATCTTGATCGAATTTGGCATAGTCGTTTTTATGTGTAATAAACCAACCCATATTAAATTTCACGACAATAGTTTAATAAATAACGAAGTTATTGCGAAAAGTCACTGTTCGTGACTTTGCCGTTTGTATAGGAGCTATATGATATAGTGGTCCGATTTGGCTGAATCCGAGATATACAACCTGTGCACTATATACAAGCCTACATGCAAAATGTGAGCTCACTTCTGACCAAAATTAATATAACCTTTGCAAGGGTATAAAAATTATAAATTTTAACAATATTTATGTGAAATAAAGTACAAAGATAATATACAAATCTATTACTAATAATCATACTATTTTTTTTTATTACAAACAAGGAAAACGAACGGAAGATAAAATACGGCATCACAACACACATTCGTTGTCACAAGTGGACAGATATCATACAAATATAACATAAACCGCACCTTCACTACCCTCTTTTATATAACGACCCAATTTTCATTTATCCTGATTTTACTAAACCGTTCATACTAACAACGGATGCTAGTCATTCAGTTCAATTCGATACTGAATCGAAATACTCTACGGTTGCCATGGTCTGGTCTTTGGAAACTGATGATTACCGCGGCCATTGCGGTGAGGCTTACCCCTTGCTGAAGGCTATCAACATGAAACTTCGTTGGACATAGACTGATGATTACAATTGATTCGTACTGAATAAAAACAAGCAAAAATTCTAAAGATTTAGTTTGAAATGGTTGATTCTCATCTTGTTTTAGAGGTGAATGGAACTTGGTAGTTTTTCAAAAGAGATGAGGGCCATAATTTGGGCAATAAAACATTTCCGACCCTATCTTTTTGGCCAAAAGTTTAAAATCATAACAGACCACAAGCCTGTAACTTGGCGAATGAGTTTTAAGGAACCAAATTCAAAATTAGTAAGGTGGAAATCGAGATTTTTGGAATATGATTGTGGGATCATATATAAAAAAGGGTCACAGAATGTGATAGCAGATGCATTGAGTAGGACAAGATTAGAAGAAAATATAGGAGAGTGAGTCAGTAGGTGCAACCTGTGGAGAAACTATACATTCAAGGTATATTCATTTCTGAAAAACCACTTAATGATTTTAATGTACAAATTATTTTCCAAGAATCCGCTCAATCAAATATTAAAGTAGAAGTGCCCCTCAAAAAGAAAATAAGGCGTACCATGTTTGTGCCCAGTTTTAAAGAAGTCATGACAAAACTGTTGAGATCCGTTTTAAAGCCAAATAAAACTTACGCAATATTTGCAACAGATTTAATATTTAAAAAAAGTGCAGCAAGTGTATGTAAAATACTTTGCTCATAGTCTGCTTTACAAGTCCTTAAGGTGCACAGAATTTATGAGAAAAATTTAACACCCGACGATCAGGAAAAGGAAATCAGGGAACATCACCATAAAAATAATCATAGAGGGATTGACGAAACATGCGCTCATTTAAAACGCTCAATATATTTCACCCACATGAAACAAAAAATTTCACAAGCAATTAATAACTTCGGCACATGTCAAACAATGAAACATGACAGACAACCCCAAAAAGTCCCATTTCAAGAACCCGAAATACCACAACAGCCATTATATTTAATTCACATGGATATATATTCAATTAACCATAAATATATATTAACAATAATTAATAAACTAACAGGATTTGCCACCGGTTACACAATACCTGCTTCGGAATACCAAAGAAGATAATTTGTGACCAAGGACCAGAACTTACGGGAAACATTTTTATTGACTTTTGTAAACAATACTATATAATTAGACAGATAACTTAATTTCAACAATCTTCAAGCAACTCCACGGTAGAACATTTTCACTCATCCCTAACAGAAACTTACAGAATTATATTTGATTTAAAAAATCAGAGAGCCGGGTCTAACTTTGACCGCGTCAAAGTTTGTATACCCTTGCAAGTTTTTTGTGTAAAAGGTCTAATGTTTGCGAAAAATCGGCTTAGGAAATAACGAAAATATTGATCAAAGTCACTGTTCACCACCGATTGTTCCTATGGGAGCTATATGATATAGTCGCCCGATCTTAATCAAATTTGGCAAATATATTTTATGACAATTGCTTCAAAAGTAACGAAGTTATTTATAAGTCACTGTTTTCGTTAGTGTAATAACTTTATAAATATTTAATTTCACAACAATAGCTCAGAAAACAACTAAGTTATTAAGCAAAGTCACTGTTCGAGACATTGCCGTTTGTATGGGAACTATATGATATAGCGATCCGATCCGGCAGTATATACATGCATACATGCAGACGGACGGACGGACGGACGGACGTGGCTATTTGAACTCGTCACGTCGGGGTGATCAAGAATATATATAGTTTATATGGTCGGCGATTCTTCCTTCTATGCGTTGCACACCTCTGACCATAATTAATATACCCTTTTTGCATAGGTATAAAAAGAAGCAGTTGCCTTGCACACACGAAGAGATATTGTGGGAAGCATTGACCACGTATAATAATGTCAATAAATCAGGCACAGGTTATACGCCGTTTTCAAGTATTTTCAAGTAGAACACATATTTTTAATGAAAAAGCTAAGTTTACCAATGAACACGAATACTTACAAGAACTAAATTTATACTAAAGAAAGTTATACCCAGAAGTAGTTTAGCAATTAACTGACAAAACACAAAAACGTACGTCTGTGTTAAACCAAGACAAAACTAACCCAGCATAACTTGAGAAAGACGAAATTATTTTTCGAATTAATATCAAGAAGAAAACAAAAAATTCATAAATCAAAAATAAAGCGTATAACTAGAAAGACAAATAATTCATTACCCCCGCATTTATGCAGGCATTTATTAGAGACAAATCAGTGTGTAGCTCCACATCACAGTGTGCGGACGTGCAAAAATAAGTAGGTGTTTCTAGCTGTCACATTAATGTTATGATAATTACAATTAAACGTTTTTGTAGTTTCCCTGAAGACGACGACTGATGAGGCCAAAATATAAAAAAAGAAAATAACAAACTATTTTTTATTTTTGTTTTTATTTCCCCAGCCAATTGACCTCGAGCAAATCATACCACTGGTTCAAATGGTCAATCAAAAGGTCGCAAAAATCAACAATTATTTCTTTTAGTTAGGCTTTGGCTTTTTTAATCTCCTGATGGGCAAGGATTTGCCAACTGTATTACCACTAACCATAGAACACATAGATGGGACAAACTCACGATTTTTTGATTGCAAACGCTAGCCTAGTCATGGAACCCCAGAGAACTTCGGGAAAACCCGAACGCTCTCACTCTCAATGAGAGCGTAAAATGGGGAGAGGGCAAAGCAGCTACGAAAAAATTTCAGTCTAGCACAGACTACAGAACGACGAAGGCAGGCCTACGTCGCTTGTGATTTCGTTCTGTCTATGTATGTGTACACTCGTCGGTACATGCTCAGGCTTCGTAGTGTGTGTGTGACGTGAAGTTGTACAACATCGCATTTCAATAGCTCGCTCGACCAAAATTTTTAATTTTCGACAAAACAGCGACAATGCGAATAAGAAATGCCCCTGTGGAAAGAATATCAAGAAATATTGCCATCTTCTTCGTATGTATCCCGGTGGCTGTGCCGATAGAGTGTTCGCTTGGCGATCTGAATGTCGCTGGTTCGATTCCCACTTCGGAACCGACCAATATGGTTTTTTTTTCTATTTTTTAATAAATAAATAAATAAAAAATAAATAAAGAATAAATGAATAAAAAAGAAAAATAAACAAAAAATAAAGAAACAAAAAATCCACAATAAAAAACAAAATTATAAAATAGAAAAAAACCTTATATAAGCCAATGATTTCGAGTGGGGAATCGAACCAGGGACATTCCCCAAGTCACATCACGAAGCGAACACTCTATCGGCACAGCCACCGGGATACATACGAAGAAGATGGCAATATTTCTTGATATTCTTTCCACAGGGGCATTTCTTATTCGCATTGTCGCTGTTTTGTCGAAAATTAAAAATTTTGGTCGAGCGAGCTATTGAAATGCGATGTTGTACAACTTCACGTCACACACACACTACGAAGCCTGAGCATGTACCGACGAGTGTACACATACATAGACAGAACGAAATCACAAGCGACGTAGGCCTGCCTTCGTCGTTCTGTAGTCTGTGCTAGACTGAAATTTTTTCGTAGCTGCTTTGCCCTCTCCCCATTTTACGCTCTCATTGAGAGTGAGAGCGTTCGGGTTTTCCCGAAGTTCTCTGGGGTTCCATGACTAGGCTAGCGTCTGCAATCAAAAAATCATGAGTTTGTCCCATCTATGTGTTCTATGGTTAGTGGTATTACCAAGATCCAGACACCTGGACATTAAATCATCGAAAGCTTTCTAAAAAATAATTCAATCGTGTTGACTTCGATTTCTTTAGCCGTTCTTATCTAATATATAATAATCTAAATTGTTAAGAAAAGTTTTGAACGCCTTTACTAAACAAGTGCTAAATTATCAAGTTTACATGTTTACATTCTTTCTCTTTTTTAACTTTGCGGCTGAATAACTACTTAGAACTACTTCTAATGCTGTCTGCTGTCAAGATAACCACTTGCCGTAATTAAACTAATATTGTCAAAGAGTTGAGTATGCTTTTATCCTGTCCCACGTTCTGGCGCCATAAATTTTATGTAACCTTTCTATCACACCGACGATAAATCGATCGATAACCGAAAGAAGGCGTTGAGTAGATGAGTTGCAGCAGAGCGAGATCCTTTCTTTTCCGTAGCCCTTGCGGGGTGAGGGAATTGTTTGCCGAAAATCTACCTTTAATTATAAAATTAAATTTTTATTAGGATTTCTACTGAAACTAACGTTAAATGTTAATTGAATGACATACAAAAAAAATTCTAAGGGGCACAGTAATGAATTTAGATTAGTAAAAAACCTAGAAAAGAATCAAGTGCTCATAAGCTAGCGGTTACAGAGGTCAAAGATGTAGATGTCTTGTCGGTTCTATACCCTCCCAACCATGGAATCTTTGTTGTTATTTGTAAAGATTCCCACTTAAAAATCGACGCTACTCAACTCACCTACCCATGTCACTAAATAAATAAATTATGAAGCTTAAGCAATCATGTTCAAATCTTATATGTAAAAGTGCAGTCCTCGGTAGATGAGTTGTCTAAGTGGCCTAGTCATTTAGTCAACTGAACAACGAGGATCCGGGTTCGACTCCCAGGCTAGTGTATGGATGTAGTTTTTGTCTAAGCCGAAGGCCTTAGTAGCCAGTGCTTGTAAAATATAGTTAGGTTGATAGTTTACAACTATATCCTATACTTTAATACAATACAATACAATATGTAAAAGTATGTCGGGTTTTCCTTCCTGATGCAATAACTCCAGAACGCACGAACCCATTTCCACGGTTTTGCATTTGTTGGAAAGGGCTCCGTGAGGTTTATAGCAAAGAAAACTTACAATCGAGTGAATAAATTGCCAGCGCGAATAATAAAAATTCGCACTAGGTGGGGGCAGTTACATATCAGGTAGGTGGTAGGAAATTCATTCATTTCTGTTTTAGTTACAAACGAAAAGTTACTAACGAAATAATGCCTCTTAAAAAAGCGAATTTGTGTCGTCGTACTCACAACTCAGAAAGAATTAGAAGCAAAAGTTTGCCGATTTGAAATCCACAGAAACTTATTCATAAAATTATAGTATTTGCAGTTGGATTTTTGTTTTTGACAATGCCACCAACCAGACGTTTAAGCTTAGGCCGCAGAACTCGAAATACGCCAAGTCAAAGAAATATAAGAACAAATCAAACTGATGAGCAACGCGAAGCGCGAAATGAACTGGAACGGAATCGATATGAAGATAGAAATTTTGTGTTGAATCCTCACAGAGCTGAGAAAAGAAACCGGTTTGGTGGTGCAATGATACTATTAACAGGTGATTTTAGACAAATATTGCCAGTTGTTCCACGCTCAACGCCAGCTGATGAACTAAATCCATGTTTGAAGTCGTCCGTTTCATGGAAATACATTAAAATACTTAAATTGAGTATAAACATGAGAGTCGAATTGCAGGAGGACCAGTCTGGAGAAGTGTTTTCCAAACAACTGCTCGATATTGGAAATTGTAATATTGCAGTTGATAAATCATCAGGATACATTACATTCCCTATTAATTTTTGTAAATTTTGTGAATCAAAGACCGAACTCATGGAGATGGTTTTCCCAAACATAGCTCAAAATTACGCAAATCACGATTGGTTAAGCGAACGTGTTATATTGGCCGCAAAAAATGTTGATGTTAACGAAATAAATTTTCAGATTCAAGAGGAAATAGCTGGCAAATTGATGAATTACAAATCAGTTGATTCCGTTATAAATGATGATGATGTTGTCAATTGTCTAATAATCTGCAGATAAATCGGATCAGTAATTATTATGTTACCGAACATAAACCAGCCCCGTAATGGCACCCGACTTGCGGTGAAGAAATTATTGAACAATGTCATCGAAGCAACCATTTTAAAAGGGAAGTACAAAGGCAAAGATTTTCTAGTCCCACGCATCCCTATGATACCGAACGACATGCCATTCAGCTTTAAGCGTTTACAGTTTCCAGTGCGGCTTGCATTTGCAAATTTCAATAAATAAATCGCAAGGGCAGTCGCTAAGTGTATGTGGCATCAAACTAGAAAATTCATGTTTTTCACATGGCCAATTACATGTCGCCTGTTCCCGTGTCGGAAAACCAACAACAATTTTTATTGCTTTCTACAGCGCCCGGTACAAAATAAAGTAATAAAGATAGGTCAGCTATACAAAATAAAGTATGCATCATTGCAACGCTAAGGCGGTACGAAGTTCGCCGGGTCAGCTAGATATACATATAAGCGGTCGAAGTTAGCCCTAGCCCTCTGGTTTTTAATGCTTCATCTGCTGCTCTCTGTTGCATCTGTTGCAGCTTCGCCTGCCTATTTTTCTGGTGCATTTTTTCTAGCTGTTGCATATTGCATGGTATGGATTTATTTATTTACCTTTTTAATTTTTGCCGATAGAAGGCAGGATCGCCATGAAATGTGCGAAGGCAAGGTTTGACTTGAAGTGTTTATAGGGAGACAATTACATGTAATCTTATGACTAGTGTTCTTAAGGGTACTTAACGCTAAACATAAGCTCTAATTACTTATAATCTTACTATATAATCTAATTAAATACTAGCTTAATTAGTAACAACAAAGGTGTATAAAAGAGGAGGAAATGGACTGGTCCAAATCAAGAGCCACCATTTCCTCATCTAAGGGCAACAATTCCTTATATGCGATTGATTTCCACATTTGGACAACTCGAATGTAATTGTGTTTCTTTTAACAAGGAACTCCGCTATATACCCATCAAATTGGTCGAGACAACGGCCATATGACCGATGGTGCGTCTCGCCACGTTCCACAGTGGTTGCGATTGTATGGAGTGAGCGGCCAAAAATAATTCCAGTAGACATATCGAGCTAAAATTTTTACTGTAAGGTCTATAGATGATTGTAACTGTAATATATAAATATCAAAGAAGCTAACTTCGGCTATGCCGAAGTTTATATACCCTTGCAGTATACTTGGCAATAATATTTTTCCTTTTTGAAATTTCTTTCCCTGCAACTCAATTCATCAATACACAAACAAAATATTATTTCTCTTTTTACCACAAGTTTTTCTTCTTCCATCATTTTCTAAGCAAAGCACGGCACGCATACACATACAGTTCATGTAGCGTTGCGTCTGTGTGTGTATGCGTGTGCTCTGTTGATTTGATGATGGCAGTAGTAGGCAGCAAGCAGCGCTGCCGGCAGCGTTTGAACCGATTTATATTGACTGTAACTTGTGTTCTATTTATCGGATCAGATTCAAATTTTGGGATCTGAGATTTTATATCTATTACTATCATATTGGTAAATTTCATGGGGATACTCCAATTTTTGCAAAAATGTTTCTTCTAGAGCTATATGATATAGTGGTCCGATCCCAAAGATTTTCATACTTTATCTCACCCGGGTAAAAAAAAGCTCCCAAAAAAAATTTCATCCCGATAGCTCTTAAGATGGCTGAGTAAAACGCGTACGCACCGACGGACAGACGGACAGACGGTCAGACGGACAGACGGACATGGCTATATCGACTAAGCTTCTCATGCTGATCAAGAATATATATACTTTATGGGGTCGGAAACGTCTCCTTCTGTGCGTTACAAACATCTGACCAATTTTATAATACCCTCTGCAAGGGTATAAAAATGGATAGATTTGCAGCCACATGTTTTTTTATACCCTTGCAAAGAGGGTATATTAATTTTGGTCAGAAGTGTGCAACGCATAGAAGGAAGCATCTCCAACCATATAAAGTATATATATTCTTGATCAGCACGACGAGACGAGTTCAAATAGCCATGTCTGTCCGTCCGTCTGTCCGTCTGGATCAACGCAAACTCCTCCTAGACCGTTGGAGCTACAGAGCTGAAATTTTGCATGAAGGCTTGTATATACTGCAGGCGTTGTATATCTCGGATTCAGCCGGATCGGATCACTATATCATAAAGCTCCCATACAAATGGCAAAGTCACGAACTGTGACTTTTGGCGCGATTGCTTTCAAATTAAACATTTGTTAGTTTAATGTGTCTGTTAATGACTGTGCCGAATTTGATAAAGATCGGGTTACTATATCATATAGCTCCCATAGGAACGATCGGTGGAAAACAGTGACTTTGATCAATATCTTCGTTATTTCCAATGCTAAAATTGTTGGCCGTTCTTTCGCAAGCATTAGCCTTTTTAGATAAAACGTTTTTTCACTTTGATGGCTATAGGTAAGGAAAGAGTTACCATAAAAATTGCAAGGGTAAACTTTGACGCAATCGAAGTTAGCCTCGGCCCTCTGGTTTTTTTTTTGTATTAATTTTATTTTTAAAATTGTGTCTTCTAATAAATCGATAGCAGAACTGTGTTAATGGGAAAGTTTTCTGATTCCTGAAATTAACGGATCTGAGCTTAAAAGTAGTCTATTTATTAAGTCAGTATTGGTTATAACTCTCGAAAGTTTACGGGTGTGCTTCAATCTGAATATTTTAACATGTTTATTTCTCGCCTCGGCGGCTTCTTCAGAAAGTTTTCCGATTGATACCAAGCAATGCCTGAAGAATTGTTGAGCATCTTATAATCAAAGCCTCATCGAGACCTGTTATTTTGGCAAATTCATGTGAATTCTTGAAAAACTTTTTGCTGTGCTGCCATCATTAGAAGTTCCATTTGCACCAGCTTTAGGATTGTCGACTACTAATCCCATTACATGTCGAGTAAGCTTCGCCCCGCATATATAACACTTAGCTGAGGATGTTTAGGCAGGCAGAAGGAAGCATCTCCGACCCCACAAAGTATATATATTCTTGATCAGGATCAAAAACCGAGTCGATCTAGCCATGTCCGTCTGTCCGTCCGTCCGTCCGTCCGTCCGTCCGTCCGTATGAACACCTACATCTCGGAGACTATAAGAGCTAGAGCCACCAAATTCGGTATGCAGTCTCGTGTAGTATGTACGCTTATCGAGTTTGTTTCAAATTTTTGCCACGCCCCCTTCCGCCCACGGAATTTACATAAAACTGTTTTTCTTAAAAAGTATGGCAGATAGAGACATCAAATTTGGTATGTAAGCTAGCTTAATAGACGCGCAGATATTGACTATTTAAAAATTTTGCCACGCCCATTTCCGCCCCCGAAAATTAAACAAAACAGATTTTTCGAAAACTAACAAAGCTAAAATCACCAAATTTGGTATGTATATTGGCTTAGTATGCGCGCAGAATACATATATTTTAATATGTTGCCACGCCCACTTCCGCCTCCATAATTTAGAAAAAACCGATTGGCTCTTGCAATTTTTTAACCATCGCGAACAAATTTGGCAGACTAATAAATCTTATCTATTTCTATCATACTACCGAATTTGTTTGAAATCGGACTAGAAACATGCAATATATATGGCGGCGCTAGAGTGCTCGTGTGTTTGTAGAGTGAGCGAGATAGCATATGGTATGAGGCATGTTAAAACAATTTAATAGACATACATTTGGTTTTCGAAATTTTAAATATTTGTTTCACCTGGTGTATGGTATACCCAAGTCGGCGAGACGACTTACTTCATTTAAATTGAAATCGAATGGGCCTACAAAAACGGGTGCATGATGGTCGTGGATTCTTCTAAATAATTTTAGACTCATCAGATTCACAGATTAATCTGAGGGGCACGAACGAGGTTACACACAAACTGCTATCTGATAAATCAATATCTGCTTGCCCAGTGCTTATATCGGCTCCCACTTTCCAATCAGAATCAGGTTATTCGCCGAATCGTGCTTTATATTTTGAATAAGTTCAGCCAGAAGTTCCAATATGCGAGAGGCAGTGTGATCGAGCAAACTTTGAAGTTCAACTTCAGCGTGGGATTCGTATTGGTGCTTTGTTAAGTTTGCTTCCATGAAAAGCTGGTACGCAAAACTAAAGCAGCAGATTCATCATGTTTTTCTAGATCGGCTATTCTGCGTCGTTTTGTCCTTTCAGAAGACTCGATGAAATCTTTTTTCGGCCTTCCACGGTCTGTTCTTTTGTTATACCTTTGCAAAAAAAGGGTACATTAATTTTGGTCAGAAATGCGCAACGCATAAAAGGAAGCATCTCCGACCCAATAAAGTATATATATTCATGATCAGCATGACGAGACGAGTTCATATAGCCATGTCCGTCCTTCCGTCTGTCCGTCCGTCCGTCCGTCCGTCTGGATCAACGCAAACTCCTCCTAGACCATTAGAGCTACAGAGTTGAAATTTGGCATGTAGGCTTGTATATACTGCATATCTCGTATTTGGCCGGATGGGACCGCTATATCATATAGCTCCCATACAAACGGTAAAGTCACAAACAGTGACTTTTCTCAATAACTTCGTTATTTTGAGTGCCAAGATTTTAAATATTGATAAGTTTATTATATTAATAAGCGTCTCTGCAAAATTTGATCGAGATCGGGTGACTATATCATATAGCTCTCATAGGAAAACCCGGTCGAAAACAGTGACTTTGACAGTGAATGGCCTACAATCTTAGCATAGGAAATAACGAAGATATTGATCAAAGTCACTGTTTTCCACCGATCGTTCCTATGGGAGCTATATGATATAGTTACCCGATCCTTATCAAATTTTGCACAGTCATTAACAGATATATTAAACTAACAAATGTTTAATTTGAAAGCAATCGCGTCAAAAGTAACGAAGTTACTGACAAAAGTCACTGATTTCGAAAGATCGTTCCTATGGGAGCTATAGATGATATAGTCACCCGATCTTGATCAAATTTTGCATAGTCGTTTATATGTGTAATTAACTTAACAATATTAAATTTCATGATAATAGCTCAGAAAATAATGAAGTTATTAAGAAAAGTCACTGTTCGTGACTTTGCCATTTGTATGGGAGCTATATGATATAGTGATCCGATCCGGCTGAAAGTTACTAACATATAACTATAACTCCAAAACTATAAATATAATAAGAGAAACAGACCTATTAAGACAACGCGTGAGCACACAAAGATCATTGGCATCATAAAAAATTTAATTTTCTTATTCTCGGGACATTTCGTCCTTTAAAATTGTTGTTTCTACCAATATCTTCGACACTATATGTCGAGAAGATTTTGTAAAAAAGAAAAATCGGCAACCGATTCGCTTGCCAACAACAACAACTAATACTATTCCTGCCCCATCAGCATCTGCTGGTGTATCAAAAAACTAGCTTCGTCCCTTAACCTGGATTACCAGAACGTTAGAGGACTGAAATCTAAACTTCCTAGTCTCTATGTAGACAGTTTTTCCTTTGTGCATTACATTCTAGCTTTTACACAGACGTGACTAAAACCTGATATTACTGATGCATCGGTTTTTTCCACAAACTTTTCTATATTCAGACGTGTTTTGTCGGTGTTAAAGTAAATTTTAAATCTTTTAATGCTTTTATTACTTGTTCCTATATTCCAACATCGTAAGACATTGTGGACTTTTCAAATTTTTAATTTAGAGGCAATTCAGTTTGTCTCCTCGTTAGTTTCTAGTCAAGACCTGTTCATAGTTTTAGGTGATTTTAATTTGGCTACCTTAGCACGGTCACTAAAAGATGAATTTATTATGTTGTTGCCTTCTATGTCAAATGACTTTATCGATGGCCTTCTAAACTTATCGTTATCCCAAATCAATCCTGTCTTAAATTCTAATGAAAACTCGTTTGATCTTATTTTTGTATTGGGTTCTTCTTATTGCGATGTTTCTAGGATCAAACCGTCTGTTCTCCCCGAAGACAAATTTCACCCTTAAAAAAAAAAACCAGTACCGATCAGGCAATTGCTTTTTAATTCTGTAAGTAATTTCAGGTTATTTTACAAATTTCTTATAATAATAATTGTACAATCTCATTTCACTTATTCAAGTCGCGGCCTCTTGGCTACGAAAAAACAACTGAACACGCGGTTCTTATGAACGTACTTAGATCAATGCAGCCGCGTATTTTTAGCGCTTTGGGTCTACTTATATATAGTAAAGTACCGAAAGAGTAAGATGAGAGAGAGACTTTTAAAGTTTTTAAAGAGCGTCATTTTGTTTGTTCGGACAGACACATTTTGTTTGTGCTACAGTGGTGCAAAGTTTAATTGAAGGCCCGATTTCGACAATATTCCCCTCCCAGCAAGCGAGCCACTGTAGCTTGCTTTATCTTTTCGGACATCGAAAACTGCTAATTTTACTGCTGGTCTGGAGAGGACACCTAGTTGTTTCTGACTTCGACCACTCGACCCTTTGTCTAGGCATTCCGCCGCTGATTTTTGTCCACTATAAGTACGATGTCGCCTACTCCAATTGGCTTTACTTTTTTATGCCTCTTGGACCTTCATATGTTATATTGATATGTTTGGTAGCATCTCTTTGACCCAGCGTTTCCAAAATAGGTTGGCGAACATCTCACTATGGCGGAGCGATCATTTATAGTCCATTTGTTCAGGATCACCAATCGATTTTTTAAATTTGATGAGCCAAGCAACAGGTGATTTGGCGTAAGAGCTTCGTAATATTCAGGGGCCTGGAGTCATTTCCACCTCTGTCATGGCGGTAAGAAAACTTTCATCTGAGAATTTGGTTTTGAGGGAACACACTAAGCGCTCCCAGGCTCCTCCCATGTGAGGACCTGATGGTGGGTTGAAGTACCAAGATATTTCCTGCTGCGGAGAGGCCTTTAAAGGGAGGTCTTAGTTTTGGAATAAAATATTTTTGCCTCACCTCATTTACTGTTGTCTCATAATTAATGTGATAATACTTATCGTGGTAGTGCCGGACTACTAGCTTTGTAGCCCAGTGTTGGGTGGGTAAAGCGATTCGTCCTTCAGGGATGCCAGCGATGCGACTGACTTTATCGCGTACACACAATACTCCATGGTTATTCAAGAAAATTTGTAAAATTTGTAGTGGACTGCTTCGGCAATCATGGTGGCCGTTTTCGATGGCTGTGTACTCTTCGTTGTAGCATTCTTGTTGTATGTTCCGGTATAGAAACATTCTGG
This sequence comes from Drosophila willistoni, assembly GCF_018902025.1. NCBI lineage: Eukaryota > Metazoa > Arthropoda > Insecta > Diptera > Drosophilidae > Drosophila > Drosophila willistoni. The sequence goes on along the minus strand of NW_025814065.1, from coordinate 142,186 downwards.
CTTTATTAATTTGGGATGCCTTTTGGTTTGTATTCTCATTTGATTTACGTTTTTTCTTGATCAATTTCCTCTTAAAGGCAAAATAATGAAATGACATCTTTTTCAACAGGTGTTAGTCAAGAGATCATTAAAAGGTTGGCTGTTATCTTGAATGTCATAAATTGCAAGGAAATTGTAAATGGTGAAAAATTTTCCGAATATACTTCAAAGACTGCTCAACTTTTGACTGAATTGTATCCGCAAAAAAAACTTACCCCAACGGTACATAGGATTTTGGCTCACAGAAAGGATTTAATAGAATATCAGTGTTTACCAATTGGAGAGGTATCCGAAGAAGCACAGGAATGTAAAAACATGGACTACAAAAGGTTCAGATATACTAATACATTAAAAACTTCTCGTTTTAGACAAAATGAAGACCTTTTTAACATGCTAACAGCCTTTTCGGACCCACTTATTGCATCACTGAGACACGTGCGATCACGAAAGGATTTAAAAAACAGCAACTGTAGTCCCGAAATGTTGAGTTTATTAGATATTGATGTCAATATTGAAAATTATTTTGAAGAAAATCAGCCATCAATAGCAAATTTTCAAAATTAAACTAAAAAAAAATGTATTAATTTTTTTACATAGTCGTTTAAAACAATGAAAAATTCCATTTGTGATTAAACAAAACCAGGTTTCGCTCCATCTTTAAAGGAAAAACATGCTTGGAAATATTTTCTTACAGCACAAACATTCATGTTGAAGCTCAAGGTATTCTTTATCATATGCTTTTAAAATTTTAAAATCGCTTTATTGCTGTAGAATCGCTTTATTGTTTGCAATGTAAAATGCCAAAAGGCCCCCCGGTGCGACGCCTGTTTTCCGATTTTGCCATAGGAATCGTTGTGCTCTAGCGTTTTTTTTACTGGTTTATACATAATCTGCAGCAAGGGCACGAGCAAAACGGGTCCCTTTAGAAGAAAGTCATTTAGGGCTACTTCCAGTTCAATCCTACACCTATCTGACCCAATCAGGTTTATGTGGATTTCGTACGGTACCAATAGGCAAGTACCATGCATTTCTTCCTCTGCCAACTTTCTGGCATACCCTTTGGTTTTGTATTTGACCATGTAGCTCATATGCAAAAGGAGGGTCTGCTGCCATTTTCTTTTGCATGCATAAGAGTTGTCGTTTTGCTACTGTCAGTCTATTTGGGAATACATACCATTTTTTTAAATTAATCCTAAATTAACCTGCAACCAACAGTGTTTTCCAGAATCTATAGAGATCGTCGGTTGCTGCCATTTTCCTTCGCGAACCTTTAGCGAAGCTATGAGATTCGGGTTATTGCTGCCAATTATCATTTTAGGCGTATATAACTACGGATTTCAAATCGGAGTGCAAGGTGACTCGAACGATTCGAACAAAGCATTCTGGCTGGTTGGTTAGTGACCCACGATAATTGTGCAGGGCGCTTTGTAAAGAAGACGATGATGTTATGGTTTGCAGCCATTTATGTCGCAAACTACGCGACTCCAACAGGCTCCCTTGTGGTTTTTGAGACACTGAGCACATAGGTGATGGTTATTTATCGCGTTCCACCTGGCTTCGACTGACATACGCAACAACTTTTCGCAAGACACTGGTTTGTAGTGTCCTTTGCATATCGCACAAAAGATGTGTTTATGGTTATCTGTGGGCGCTGCGGTATGAGCATGCATCACTCCTCTGTTGATTCTCTTCTTGTCGGTTTCAACCAACTCAAACAACCAATCCGCTAGGTGCTGTATTTTCGGGTATGGTATGAATTTTAAATGTAGGAACCAGTTAAGCATCATATCAGTTCCCATCTTCTCGATAAGCTCTTGGAATAACGTAGGGTTTTTTAGGTGCGCATCTAGCTTGCTTACCCTAATGGTAGCGCACATATTTTTCACCGCAAATTTCGCACATTCTCCATCAACAGTTTTATTATGTGATCCGGGCGCGCAAAATACTTTGTCAAAGTACTTATAACGGCGCATAGCGTTCTCCGTTGCCTGTAATGTGCTCACAGCCTTCTATGAATATACACTTTAAATATCTATCATTTCCTATTTCAGGAATGTTTCATTGCGTATTCATAGATAGCTATGGTATTATTTGTTTGTCTGTTTTTTCTATTGTGTATTTGTCCATTCGTGCCGTGCGTTATACGACTGCACCCTCCGGTCGGTTGGGTGGGAGGTCGGCATCTATCTGCTTGGGCTTGCGCGTAACAGGCTTTGTCCTAGTGTCGTACGGGCCTTTTGAACGTACTGCTCGTACGTACAGATAAAAGCTTTCTTTTCCTTACATATTAAATTTTTACAAAGTATGTATGCTATTTTAAATTTTCAATTTTAAGTGGGCCAGTCATTTAGTCAACTGAACACCGAGGATCCGGGTTCGAATCCCAAGCTAGCATCTCCGACCTCAGTTTCTCACACTTTTGTTTATACAGTTGCTCTATTTACACTTTGATGATTTCTCCCTGCGTTCTATGACCACCTTTAAACTCAGTTTCGCTCACTTTTGTTTTAGAGATGCTCTATTTACCGTTACACTTGATATGAAGATGGATTTTAATCTGCTTATCTGGTATAACTCAACGTTTCGAAATTCAAAACTTTTCGGACTTGTGAAATAATAGAACTCAAGGTTAATTAAACTACCCAGTAAGAGTGCCTAAGAGTAGTAGTATAAAAAAGAGCTTTCTAGTTACATGTTATTAAATATTAAAGAAGGTACTGAAACAAAAAAATCATCAAAGCAATGGCAAAAATATCAAATTAATATTCTTTTTTGTATTAATTATTTATCTGGTTTCACTTTTTTTTGTTTAATTGTTAGGGCTATTTTAAATTTTCAATTTTAAGTGGGCCAGTCATTTAGTCAACTGAACACCGAGGATCCGGGTTCGAATCCCAGGCTAGCATCTCCGACCACAGTTTCTCACACTTTTGTTTATAGAGTTGCTCTATTTACACTTTGATGATTTCTCCCTGCGTTCTATGACCACCTTTAAACTCAGTTTCGCTCACTTTTGTTTTTAGAGATGCTGTATTTATCGTTACACTTGATATGAATTATTTAAAATAACATTAACGTGACTTTAAATTGAACTCATGTTTAAATTAATTACATTTTTATACCCTTGCAAAAAGGGTATATTAATTTTGGTCAAAAGTGTGCAACGCATAGAAGGAAGCATCTCCAAACATATAAAGTATATATATTCTTGATAAAGTATATATATTCTTGACGAGACGAGTTCAAATAGCCATGTCCGTCCGTCCGCCCGTCCGTCTGTCCGTCTGGATCAACGCAAACTCCTCCTAGACCGTTAGAGAGCTGAAATTTTGCATGTAGGCTTGTATATACTGCAGGGGTTGTATAGCTCGGATTCAGTCGGATCGGACCACTATATCATATAGCTCCCATACAAACCGCAAAGTCCCGAACAGTGACTTTTCTCAATAACTTCGTTATTTTCTGAGCCCTTGTCGTGAAATTTAATATTAAGAGTTTATTACGCCTGTAAACGTCTGTGCCAAATTTGATTAAGATCGGGGGACTATATCATATAGCTCCCATCGGAACAATCGGTGGTGAACAGTGACTCAATATCTTCGTTATTTCCTAAGCCGTTTTTTCGCAAACATTAGACCTTTTACATAAAAAACTTGCCAGGGTATACAAACTTTGGCGCGGTCAAAGTTAGCCCCGTCCCTCTGGTTTTCTATCAAATTCCTTTAAAGCTAGTTATTATGCATTAAATAATAATTTTACATTACCTTTACGACCTAATTAAAATGAATTTAAAATTTTTTCGAAACGTTTTAATCTAATTATTTTAGCTAAACAGTTTTTTTAGTGTAAAGCAAAATGTTTCGTACTTTGTGTTTGTTGCGCACAAACAAATGCAAAGTATCATTTTTGATTGTATGTCACAGTCATGGATAACTTGGTGTATGTTAGGACTGAAGATAATGATGGTACCGAGGAGTACAAAAGAAAATGTGGAACTTTTGGTTGCCTCAAAGAATGACCGCAGAAGTTTTATCACGTGCTCATGATTCCACTATTATCATGGAGGCATAATGAAAACCGTGGAACTAATAAAAAGACATTTATATTAGCCAGGGGTAGTTTGTGAAGTATGTACATAAGTGTACTAAACCTCCTAATAGGATATTAAAACCACCCATGGGTAAACAGGCAGCGTTTGAACTACCGTTTTAACCTTTGTACATCGACCTCTTAGGACCATATCCAAGAAGTACAAAAGAAACATAGGCTTATTGTGCGAGATCATTTGACCGAATTTCATTCATCAAATTTCACACATATGTATATGTATGTACATACGTATATAGATATGTGCAACATAACTGATGTCTGTCCGCCCTTAGGCATGATTACTCCAACGCGCAAGAATCTTACCGAGCTTCAACACAGTTATGTAAACATATATACTTGAAAAAAAAATAAATAATAATAATAATTACAAAAAAAAATATATATAAATAATAAAAATAATAATAAAAAAAATAAAATACAACAGAGATCAAAAAAGATTATATAAAGTGCCGGGGCTAACTTCGACCGCGTCAAAGCTTGTATACCCTTGCAAGTTTTTTGTTACTCTTTCCTCACCAGTAGCCGTAAAAGTGGAAAAACCTTTTAACGCAAGACCGGCCTGCCTACCATCTTAGCTTAGCAAAAACAAAGTTATTAAACAAAGTTACTGTTTACCACCGATCATTCCTATGTGAGCTATATGATATAGTCACCCGATCTTGATCAAATTCGGCACAGTCATTAACAGATTTATAGAACTGACAAATGTTTAATTTGAAAGCAATCGCGTCAAAAGTAACGAAGTTAGTTACAAACGTCACTGTTTTCGACCGATCATTCCTATTGGAGCTGAATGATATAGTCACGCGATCTTGATCGAATTCGGCATAGTCGTTTTTATGTGTAATAAACCAACCCATATTAAATTTCACGACAATAGTTTAATAAATAACGAAGTTATTGCGAAAAGTCACTGTTCGTGACTTTGCCGTTTGTATAGGAGCTATATGATATAGTGGTCCGATTTGGCTGAATCCGAGATATACAACCTGTGCACTATATACAAGCCTACTACAGATAAAATACGGAATCACAACACACATTCATTGTCACAAGTGGACAGATATAATACAAATATAACATAAACCGTACCTTCACTACCCTCTTTTATATTACCACCCAATTTTCATTTATCCTGATTTTACTAAACCGTTCATACTAACAACGGATGCTAGTCATTCAGTTCAATTCGATACTGAAATACTCTACGGTTGAAAAAGAGATGAGGGCCTTAATTTGGGCAATAAAACATTTCCGACCCTATCTTTTTGGCCAAAAGTTTAAAATCATAACAGACCACAAGCCTCTAACTTGGCGAATGAGTTTTAAGGAACCAAATTCAAAATTAGTAAGGTGGAAATTAAGATTTTTGGAATATGATTGTGAGATCATATATAAAAAAGGGTCACTGAATGTGATAGCAGATGCATTGATTAGGACAAGAATAGAACAAAATATAGGAGAGCGAGTCAGTAGGTGCAACCTGTGGAGAAACTATACATTCTGTACAAGAAAATTGGGAACAAGGTATATTCATTTCTGAAAAACCACTTAATGATTTTAATGTACAAATTATTTTCCAAGAATCCGCTCAATCAAATATTAAAGTAGAAGTGCCCCTCAAAAACAAAATAAGGCGTACCATGTTTGAGCCCAGTTTTAAAGAAGTCATGACAAAACTGTTGAGATCCGTTTTAAAGCCAAATAAAACTTACGCAATATTTGCAACAGATTTAATATTTAAAAAAAGTGCAGCAAGTGTATGTAAAATACTTTGCTCATAGTCTGCTTTACAAGTCCTTAAGGTGCACAGAATTTATGAGAAAAATTTAACACCCGACGATCAGGAAAAGGAAATCAGGGAACTTCACCATAAAAATAATCATAGAGGGATTGACGAAACATGCGCTCATTTAAAACGCTCAATATATTTCACCCACATGAAACAAAAAATTTCACAAGCAATTAATAACTTCGGCACATGTCAAACAATGAAACATGACAGACAACCCCAAAAAGTCCCATTTCAAGAACCCGAAATACCACAACAGCCATTATATTTAATTCACATGGATATATATTCAATTAACCATAAATATATATTAAAAATAATTAATAAACTAACAGGATTTGCCACCGGTTACACAATACCTGCTTCGAAATACCAAAGAAGATAATTTGTGACCAAGGACCAGAACTTATGGGAAACATTTTTATTGACTTTTGTAAACAATACTATATAATTAGACAGATAACTTAATTTCAACAATCTTGAAGCAAATCCACGGTAGAACATTTTCACTCATCCCTAACAGAAACTTACAGAATTATATTTGATTTAAAAAATCAGAGAGCCGGGTCTAACTTTGACCGCGTCAAAGTTTGTATACCCTTGCAAGTTTTTTGTGTAAAAGGTCTAATGTTTGCGAAAAATCGGCTTAGGAAATAACGAAAATATTGATCAAAGTGGTTGAACAGTGGTTCACCACCGATTGTTACTATGTTATGTTACTATGTTATTAAAAATGTTAAATAAACCAGTAGTACAGCTCATACTACGGGTCTACAGCTGGTCTAATATGGTCTCGATTGGAGAAACAAGAAATCTGAGTGAGTAGAGGTGATGAGCAATGCCAACACGTAGCGGAGTTAATAAACGGCTTAAACTAAGCAAAGCAAAGAACTCATAAAGCTACTGTTTGCCACCAACACAACAATTAGTTGGGACCACACCATAGAAGACTTGCCCGACGGACTGCCCTGGACCATTGGACTCGCCATATTGCGAGTACACCTGCACTAAGAGGACCGACACCGGCGCACCAAGAGCCTGTGCGAGGACTGGCACCCGCATGGTCTAGCGCGAGTAGCTAGACCGTAGACGCAGTAGGACCGGTAGCGCTAGAAATAGCGCCCAACAATTTAATACAACATAAATTAAAATTGTTTGAAAAAAAACCAGAGGGCCGGGGCTAACTTCGACCGCGTCAAAGTTTGTATACCCTTGCAACTTTTTTGGTAAGTTCTCCCTTACCTATAGCCTTCAAAGTGGAAAAACGTTTAAGCTAAAAGGGCTAATGTGTCCGAAAGAACGGCCTACAATCTTAGTTTTTCTTCTGCATAGGAAATAACGAAGATATTGATCAAAGTCACTGTTTTCCACCGATCGTTCCTATGGGAGCTATATGATACAGCTACCCGATCCTTATCAAATTTGGCACAGTCATTAACAGATATATTAAACTAACAAATGTTTAATTTGAAAGCAATCGCGTCAAAAGTAACGAAGTTATTGACAAAAGTCACTGTTTTCGAAAGATCGTTCCTATGGGAGCTATATGATATAGTCGCCCGATCTTAATCAAATTTGGCACAGTCATTAATAGTTATGCTAAACTGAGAAATATAAATTTTTATGACAATTGCTTCAAAAGTAACGAAGTAATTGACAAAAGTCACTGTTTTCGAAAGATCGTTCCTATGGGAGCTATATGATATAGTCACCCGATCTTGATCAAATTTGGCATAGTCGTTTATATGTGTAATTAACTTAACAATATTAAATTTCACGACAATAGCTCAGAAAATAACGAAGTTATTAAGAAAAGTCACTGTTCGTGACTTTGCCATTTGTATGGCAGCTATATGATATAGTGATCCGATCCGGCTGATTCCGAGATATACAACGCCTGCAGTATATACAAGCCTACATGCAAAATTTCAGCTCTGTAGCTCTTACGGTCTAGGAGGAGTTTGCGTTGATCCAGACGGACGGACGGACGGACGGACGGACGGACGGACGGACGGACGGACGGACGGACGGACGGACGGACATGGCTATTTGAACTCGTCTCGTCGTGCTGATCAAGAATATATATACTTTATATGGTCGGAGATGCTTCCTTCTATGCGTTGCACACTTCTGACCAAAATTAATATACCCTTTTTGCAAGGGTATAAAAATGATATTATGTGAAACTGAGTAATAATTGCTTTGCTCGGTCTAGAGTGTGGCCCATAAAGCCACACGCCAATAGGGAGACGCGAATAGGGACAATTAGGAAAAACAAAACCAAAAAAAAACCAGAGGGCCGGGGCTAACTTCGACCGAGTCAAAGTTTGTATATCCTTGCAACTTTTCTGGTAACTCTTTCCTTACCTATAGCCATCAAAGTGGAAAAACGTTTTATCTAAAAAGGCTAATGTTTCCGAAAGAACGGCCTACAATCTTAGAATGGTAAATAACGACGATATTGATCAAAGTCACTGTTTCCACTGTTTCCACTGTTTCCGATCGTTCCTATGGGAGCTATATGATAAAGTTACCCGAAATGTATAAAATTCGGCACATTCACTAACAGATATATTAAACTGACAAATATTTAATTTGAAAGCAATTATTTAGAAAAGTCACTGCTTTCGACCTATCGTCCCTATGGGAACTATATGATATAGTCACGCGATCTTGATCAAATTTGGCATAGTCGTTTATGTGTATAATAAACTCACCGATATTAAATTTCACGACAAGGGCTCAGAAAATAACGAAGTTATTGAGAAAAGTCACTTTTCGGGACTTTGCGGTTTGTATGGGAGCTATATGATATAGTGGTCCGATCCGACTGAGTCCAAGATATACAACCCATGCAGTATATACAAGCCTACATACAAAATTTCAACTCTGTAGCTCTAACGGTCTAGAAGGAGTTTGCGTTGATCCAGACGGACGGAGGAACATGGCTATTTGAACTCATCTCGTCGTGCTGAGAATATATATACTTTATATTGTCGGAGATGCTTCTTTCTATGCGTTGCACACTTCTGACCAAAATTAATATACCCTTTTTGCAAGGGTATAAAAAGACGCATCCAATAAACAAAATTTCAACTTAGTAATGGACTAAGTTAATCTAAATAAAATTACTGTCGATGACAAGTTCCCAATACCGGTAATGGATGAAATATTAGACGAACTTGGAAAATATCAATATTTCACAACCATTGACCTCGACAAAGGAATCAAATGCATTATTCCACCTCATTCCATCATTATATAGCACAACGCTAATCTTCCGGGAAGCCTTTAACTCTTGGATTAAAGAAAATGCCTAACATTAATATAAGCGACCCACATTATATTTCAGACATTTTGAATGAAAGTATAGCTCAAGAATATATTGAAAACCTAATAGTCATTTCAGAAAAACCTTTGAAATTTTCTCAACGGTCAAATGGAAGTTACTAAGTGCATCGAAAATAACGAACGGTACTCACTAATTTCACAAAACGATAATAGAAATATCAGATGTAAAAATGACCAATCAGTTTGCTAAAAATAATAATCAAGGAATATCTATGCTCAAAAAATAACGCACTTCACATTCAAAAATATAAAGATTTTAAACACTCCAAGAAGCCTATCTTGAAATAATTGGTCCATATAAATTGGACAGCCGAAAGAAACCTTTAAGAACCACTTACAAATTAAAAGACATTACCGCTTATGAAGAATTCAAAGAAATTATTCTAAAAAACCATAAATCATTACTTAATCCAGGTATCACTGAAACTTACTAATTAAAAGACATTCCCACTTATGCAGAATTCAAAGAAAATATTCTAAAAAACCAAAATCACTACTTCATACAGGTATCACTAAAACTGAAAACTGGTTTAAAAAGAAATACTATTATTCAGACTATCAAAAATTAATTCAAAACTTCATTAATGAATGCCATATTTGCAATTTATCAAAATCAGAAAACCGAAATACCAAATTATCTTTTGAAACCACCCCAGAGATATTTAACGCTAGAGAAAAATACGTGATGGATTTCTATTTAATCAACAATCAACAATTTTTATCTTGTATAGATATTTATTCAAAGTACGCAACTTTAGTCGAAGTTAAAAGTCGAGATCGGCTTGAAACAAAAAGGGCAATCACAAAAATCTTTAACGATATGGGTAAACCGTTAGAAATCAAAGCAGATAAAGACTCAGCTTTCATTTGCATAGCACTTCAAAATTGGCTACAATCAGAAAACGTTAACATGAGTATAACATCGAGAAAAAATGGTGTTTCAGACGGTGAAAGATTCCACAGGACTGTAAACGAAAAGCTAAGAGTTATTAATGTGGGATTGGGTCTGGCAACTCTGCTGAGCGGGGCGAATTGAACTAAAGACGAGTCAAAGACGAGGCAGTCGAACCGAAGAGACGAGCGAAAGCGGTTGCAAAAAGACGAAAGACCAAAAGATTCGAAGCAGCAAAGACGACTAATTTCCAACTAAATCTAATTAAAATAATCAAATAAATAGTTTTACATTAAAATAAACTAACATACTACAAATAAATATATTAAATAGGACAAATTCCTACAAATATGGGGGCTCAACCTACAAAATAGGCATGACTCAAGCTACAAAGAAGGCATAGCTCAACTTATAAAGAAGTAAAAAAGTAATATCAGTGAGTGAGAAAGAGACAAACATACACAAAACGACGCAACAGTGGAATCAAACAACGAAAAAAAAAACAGCGCGAAAACGAATAAGAATTAGCATCAAACGACGAAAAATTGGCGGCTGACGACGAAAAAGCGGCATAGAAACGGTGAAAAAGTTTTCAACGAACGACGAAAAAGTGTTTGAATACGACAATAACTGTGGTGATAACTGTTAGTGTGTGTGCGTAAGAGAAAGAACTATGAGCAAACTTGAAGACTTTGTGAATGTGCAAGAGGCACTGAAAATCGAAAAGAAATCTAATATTACATTGTTTCACAAGTTTATATACGAAGAAGAAGGCGATCGTGCAAATCGCCAAAGACTAAGAAAGTTTGAAGGGTTTGATTTTGATTGCAACAGCGATTTATATAAAAGTAAAGTGTCTTATGTGGAAAAGAATTTAACAAATAACGATTTAGTGATTATTTGTAACGTTTTGGGTTTATCGCATGATAAATCGAATCTAACTTCCCATTTATTTCGCAATTTGCAAGCTGTAAATTTGCTAGCTGACCTTGACACAGAGAATGATCAAAACGAAGATGACGACGATGAGTGCGAAAGAGATGGAAATGTAGGCAATATGCAAGACGAAGACGAAATGTTGTCAGTAGTGAGCGACGAAACGAATTTTAGAACAGCTGCAACGAAAATATGCGAAACAAAACGAATAGGGCAAACTCTACAGTCGTGGCCAACAATATTGATACGCAAAGTGCAGTAAATGTCAACATGCCACCACCGAGGTTCGCTTTGAGTTTTCGGGACGTTGAGGACTCTTTACGACCTTTCCATGGCGATGAAACTTTATCAGTTGAAGTATGGATTGAGGATTTCGAAGACATGGCTGACTTGATGCAATGGGATAGTTTACAAAAATTTGTTTTTGCTAAAAGAGCTATTAAAGGACTTGCTAAAATGTTTATTCTGAGTGAACGCGGAATTAAAAATTGGTCGACATTGAAAGAATCACTTTTAAATGAATTTAAAACGGTAATAAATAGCGCGGAGTTACATAAACAATTGTCAGAACGGAAAATAAAGAAAGGTGAAAGTGTTCAAGAATATTTGTTGAAAATGAAAGAGATGGCATCACGGGGTAATATAGAGAACAGTGCTCTTATGCAGTATGTAATTGACGGAATTAATGACTTGAGTATGAACAAAGCAATATTGTACAATGCTAATAACCTAAAAGAGTTTAAAGAGAAAATAAAATGTTACGAAAAAATGCGGGAAAAGTCGAGTAATCAAAAAAGTGAGTCTAAGAACGTTCAAATCAAAAAGAAAGTGTAATGAAATACGAAAATAAAGAAAGTGGTATAAAATGCTATAACTGTGGGCAAAAAAGACATATATCTGAGAATTATGACAATAAGAGTAAAGGAAGAAAGTGTTTTGGTTGCAATAAGTTTGGTCACATAGCAAAAGACTGTCCAAATAAAAAGCCTGAAAATAGCACAGATGTTCGTAATACTAATAAAATATCAGCTGATCATATGTTTATGTGTAAAGAAGTATCAATCAACAATGAAAAGTGTATAGCCTTGCTTGATACTGGTAGCAAATATAATATCGTAGCCGAAACAATTTATAATCGTTTGAAAAAACCTAAGCTCGCTAAAATTGATAAAGTTCTATACGGTTTCGGAGATAAAAAGAGAGTGGTACCTATCGGTTCGTTTACGGGAAGGCTTTTCGTAAGCCAAGAACAGTTTGATTTGGTTTTCTAGTGGTATCATCTGAATTCCTAGATGATGAAGTGATTTTGGGAGAAGACTTTTGTAAGCAAGCCGAAATAAAAATCAATCGCGATGGCGTACAAATCGGGAAATATAATGATGAAACGGAATTAAGTTCGGTAATGAGAATAAAGGTCGAAAACGACGAAATTGACATTGACTCAAATGCATCGAAAAGTACAAAGTGCGAAGTGAACGAACTTATCAAAAACTATAAGCCGGAAAAGTTAAAATCGACAAATGTTGAAATGCGTATTGTTTTAAAAGACGATAGTCCAATTTATTCGAGACCACGCAGATTCGCTTTTGCTGAACGGTGCATAATCGATGACCAAGTCGATCAGTGGCTGAAAGACGAAATAATAGAACAATCCGAGTCTGAATTCAGCAGTCCGGTCGTATTAGTAAAAAAACGCGATGGCACGCCACGTCTGTGCATTGACTACAGAAGAATAAACAAGGTAATAGTAAAAGACCATTTTCCATTGCCTCTGATTGAAGATCAATTGGATCGGCTACAAGGGGCAAGGGTTTTCAGCACAATCGATTTAAAGAATGGATTTTTCCATGTAGATGTTGAAAAAGAGAGTCGAAGATTCACCTCGTTCGTTACACACAACGTAAAGTACCAGTTTTTAAAAGTTCATTTTGGATTGACGAACTCCCCTGGGGTATTTCAGAGACACGTTAATGCCATTTTTCGTGATTTAACCCGTGCTGGTACGGCTATCCCATACGTCGACAACATTATAATCCCTGGTAAATCTGAAGAGGAAGCCGTCTCCAATCTGAGAAATGTTTTGAAGCGATGTGAAGAATATGGTTTAGTCATTAACTTAAAGAAATGTTGCTTTTTGAAGAGAGAAATAGAATTTTTGGGGCATACTATAAAGAATCAGAAGATATGTATCTCAGACGCAAGGACAAAAGCTGTAAACAAATTTCCTATGCCGATGAATCAAAAGCAGCTCCAAAGTTTTCTTGGCCTGGTTGGTTATTTTCGCAAGTTCATTGCAGATTTTTCGATTATAGCCAAGCCTCTTACTGATTTATTAAAAAACGATGCAAATTTTAGATTCAACGAGAGTCAGATAAAATCTTTTAATTTGCTAAAAAAATTGATAACACAGAAACCTGTTCTGCAAATATTTAACCCCAAGTTTGAAACAGAAGTACATACAGACTTTACTTTAATTTTATTACAAAAGTTACCCGATGATAAAGAATTGCACCCTGTATACTACATGAGCAAAAAGACGACTGAAGCGGAAAGAAAATTCACTAGCTACGAATTAGAGATTTTGGCGGTAGTTGAAGCATTTCGTAAGTTCCGAGTTTACCTTCTAGGTATGCATTTTAAAGTTATAAGCGATTGTAATGCGTTTGCAAAGACGATGGATAAAAAAGATGTGTGCACTAGAGTCGCACAATGATTATTGAGATCCAAGTATTTGATTTTAATGTTGAGCACCGTGCAGGAAATCGTATACGTCATGCGGATGCGCTTAGTCGCTACCCTGTTATGATTATAACAGAAGATTACATACACAGTAAATTAAAGAATGCCCAAGCACAAGACGACCAATTGAAGGCCATAATCGATATCCTTGCTCAGAAAACTTCTTTTAACAACTATTTTATGAAAGCTGGCATACTTTATAAGTTGGTTGATGATGAAGAACTAATTGTAGTTCCCTCTACTCTGCAACGGGAAATTATTAAGCATGCTCACGAAAGAGGTCACTTTTCTGTGAAAAAGACGAAGGAAATAATTGCAAAGGAGTACTATATCCCAAAATTAGATGAGAAAATACAACACCAAATAAGATGCTGCATTCCATGAAAGCTTGGTAAAAAAGATGGAGAACTGCATCCACTGCCGAAAGAAGAACTGCCTTTTCAGACGTTCCACATCGATTTTCTTCGACCCTTAGAGTCAACTCACATGGCTTTACAAAATTTTGCTGGTTGTACCCGACGAAAACGACATCTACGAAGAAAGTAATCACAAGACTACAACAACAAAGTTTAATTTTTGGAAATCCAGTTGAAATTATTTCTGACAGAGGTTTTGCGTTTACTTCTGACGAGTTTAAAGAGTATTGCACGGCAGAAAATATCGAACTTCACGCAGTTACGACTGGTCTTCCACAAGCGAACGGACAAGTCGAACGCCTTAACGCTATTATTATATCCGTGTTGTCAAAGATTTCGATAGAAGACCCTAGCAAATGGTATAAGTTTGTCGGCAAAGTACAACAAACGATTAACTCAACGTACAGCAGAAGCACACATTCAACGCCGTTTGAACTACTGATTGGTACAAAGATGCACACAAAAGACGACCTTAAGCTGAAAGAAATAATACACGATGAGATGATTCAGATTTTTAACGACAACAGAGATGATCTATGGAATATAGCGAAGCAGCAGATCCTTCGTATGCAACAAGAAAATAAGAAGACCTACAACTTACGTCGCAGACCTGCTTCCATATACAAAGTCGGCCCAAATATTTAGGTCCGTACCGCATTACCATGGTAAAGGCCAGAGATACATACGACGTGGTCAAAGATACATTGTTTAACGATGGTCCTAGGCGAACTACGACTTGCGCTGCCTATATGAAGCCGTGGGTTCCCTGTGACATAGACGACCAGGATGCATTCGAGGCGAATGCATACTAGGATGGCCGAGTTGTGGGATTGGGTCTGGCAAATCTGCTGAGCGGGGCGAATTGAACTAAAGACGAGTCAAAGACGAGGCAGTCGAACCGAAGAGACGAGCGAAAGCGGTTGCAAAAAGACGAAAGACGAAACGACGCGAAGCAGCAAAGACGACTAATTTCCAACTAAATCTAATTAAAATAATCAAATAAATAGTTTTACATTAAAATAAACTAAAATACTACAAATAAATATGGGACTAGGTTCCGATTCCGTTGAAATAAGTAGTCCCGTTTGATTTATGTATATTTAGTTATATGGTAATAGGTTTTATTTTAAATTATAATTAGGTTTTAGTAATTATAAAAATGTTTGAATTGAATGGTAATTGTTTCGTCTTTAGGTTTTTACACGTCTTCGTCTTTAACACTTCTTTTTAATACCCGTCTTCTCGTCGTTTATACATCTTTTCAAAAAAAACGTCTTCTCGTCGTTGCCTCGTCTTTAAAAGTTCTTCTTCGTCTTCTCGTAGCAGCATTGCCACATCGTCGTTTTCGTGGATCGCTTGCCACCTCGTCTCATATGGATTGCTTGCCACACCGTCGTTAAACAGCTGATTTGAGGTGGTCTGGCCATTCGGCGTTACCAGCCCAACCCCACATCCGGCCGTCCTGACTAAGCATTCGGCCCGAATGCGCCGTCGTCATCATCATCATAGTCTGTTGACCATGGCTTCATATATTCAGCACACGTTGACGTATTCTTTGGACCATCTGAACTTCCCATCTTTAGTACATCATATGAATTGTTTTGCTTTACTTTAAAAACTTGGTATGGGCCCAAAAACTTTGGCTTCAATTTTAGGCCGGCGCCAAATTGAGTTCGCTTTACGGCGACTAGATCACCAACGTCGTAATGTTTGGCTGGTTTACGTCTCAAATTGTATGACTTCTTATTCTCGTTTTGCATCTTCAGGATCTGCGTCTTGGCTTTACATCGTAGTTCGTTGCGGTCGTTGTTAAATGTAGCTATGGTTTCATCATTGATTAGTTTTATTAGCTGATCGTCGTTTTTGGTTCGCATCTTTACTCCTATTAGCTTGTTGGACTCTGGATACGTGTTTGTACCATTTAGTTGGATCGTCGATGCTGAGCTTAGATAGTACTGATATTATAGTTGCATTCAACCTCTCAACTTGACCGTTTACTCGGGGTAGACCAGTTGTCGTCTTCACCAATTTAATGTTTTCATCTCGGCCATACTGAATAAAGATATCTGCGGTGAAAGCAGCACCTCTATCCGAAATAATTGTTGAAGGATTACCGAAAATTGAACTCTGTGCAGACAGCTTTGCTATAACTTCGTTTGCAGTTGTTGACTTCGTCGGATAAAGCCAACAGAATTTAGTGAATGAGTCAATAGTTTTTTTGATTGCGAAGTGACCTCTGTCATGTGCTCGGCTAATTATTTGTTTCTGCATACTGTTTGGTACTACAATTAATTCGACGTCATTTACAAGCTTGTACAAAATATCTGACTTTAAAAAATAGTTGTCATAGGACTGCTTTTTATCGGTAAGTACTTGCTTAATAGCTTTAAGTTGTTCGTCTTGCATTTGAGCTTGCTTCAGTCCGATACTCATACTATCTTCAGTTATTGTTAATATTGGATATCTACTCAGGGCGTCTACATGCTTCATACGTGTTCCAGGACGATGTTCAACTTTGAAATTATACTCTTGTAGAAATAAGACCCAACGTGCAACTCTTGTGCACAAACTTTGCTTATCAAGTGTCTTCGTAAAAGCATTGCAGTCAGTTATCAAACGAAAATTGATTCCTAAAAGGTAAACTCTAAACTTGTTCAAGGCCTCAATGACTGCTAGAACTTCCAGCTCATAACTCGAATACTTGCGCTGAGCATCTGTAGTCTTCTTACTCATAAAATAAACAGGGTGTAATTCGTCGTCTTCATCTGATTTTTGCAATAGGACTGCACCAAATCCATCTATTGAAGCATCTGTATGAACTTCGGTTTCGTACTTCTGGTTATATATCTTTAAAACTGGATTTTCGGTCAGCTTTTTCTTTAATAAATTGATAGCATACTCTTCTGCTGCACCTAGATAGAATTTATTATTGGATTTCAACAAGTCTGTTAATGGCTTTGCAATGATTGCGTAGTTGGGTATAAATTTTCTGAAATACCCACTTAAACCCAAAAAACTTTGCAATTGCTTAGGTGTCTGAGGAATTTAGAATTTAGAAACGGCTTTTCGGTTGTCGGATACAACATCATAAAACAGCTTCTTTTTCGTCTTTTGCTGGAATTATTACGTCGTCTATGTAGGGAAGTGCAATACCTCGGCGAGTAAGGGGTCGAAATATTGCGTTAATGTGCCGTTGAAACACACCAGGCGAATTGGAGAGCCCAAAAGGTACTTTCTTAAATTGATATTGGCCATTCTGAGTCACAAACGATGTGTACTTCTTACTTGATTCGGCCACTGGTACGTGAAAAAAACCGTTTTTCAGATCTATTGTACTGAATACCTTTGCATCTTGGAGTCTATCAAGTTGGTCTTCAATAAGAGGCAGGGGAAAACGATCTTTTACAATTACCTTATTGATGCGTCTAAAATCAATACAAAGTCTCGGTGAGCCGTCACGCTTTTTGACAAGGACTACAGGACTTGTAAACTCTGAATTAGATTCTTCAATTATATCGTTGTTTATCCACTCTTCAATTTGTTCATCGACTATTTTTGTTTCTTGAAACGGTAGTCTGCGCGGACGCGAAAATATTGGGGTTTCGGCATTTAATGTTATGTTCATCTCGATATGGGTTGACTTTGTTTTAACCGGCTTATAGTTTTCAATTAATTCTCGCACTTCAATTTTTGTTTTTTCACCCGCAGCTTGATCTATATTTATTTCGTCATTATTCGCGATAGCTTCAATTTTCATTATATTCAGTTCCGAAATCTCGATCTCTTTCTCGACATATTTACGCACTGTTAGACCATAACGATTAAAAATTAATTCGGCAAGAAGGCATATCTGTTCACCAATGATTATTTTAATATCCATACACTTCGTCGGAACAACATAAAAGTCAAGAACATAGTCATCATTATCGATTTTAATTGATTTTTCGAAATATCCAATTGGTCTAATTTGATTCTCATCACGATCACCGCTAAATCCAATAAGACTTACACTGCACGACAAAAGTTTTTGCTCACTTAGTTCTTTGAATAAGTCTTCGCGCATGAATTTGCTGCCTGTATCAAATAAAGCCGAACAATTTATATTCTCTATTAACACTGTTTTACTCGTAATTTTACTTTGACATTGTAGAGTATACGCATTCACTTTTTGTTCATCTTTTTGTTTAACTTGACTGCATTTATTGGCAATATGCCCAATTTGGTTACACTTAAAACATTTTCGACCTTTGTCTTTATTGCTGCAATCACTTGCTATATGGCCTTTATGTCCACAACTATAACAGCTGACTTCTTTATTTTTTGATATTCCGTTACTTGCCATCTTTTTAACAAAAACACTGCGGTCGACAGCTTTGGATTTTTCACACATTGTTTCATAGCTTCTTAGTTTCGATTTAAAATTGTTTAAGTATAAAACCGATTTATTAGTTTCACGTTCATCTATTCCGTCGATTATATATTGAATTAGAGCTTGATCTTCGATTCTACCGCGCGATGCAATGTCTTTCATTTTATAAAAATATTCTTGCACATTTTCACTTTTGTTTCGCTTTCTTTCGCTCAGTTGTTTATGTAATTCTTTGCTCGATACGGTCTGCCTAAACTCGCTTAATAGTGCATTTTTGAGTATTGGCCAAGAATTAATACCTCTTTCACTGAAAACAAATAGCTTGGCATTGCCTCTTAGCGACTTTTTTGCAAAAACTAATTTTTGAAGGTCCATCAAAAGAGCCTGATCTTCGAATTCTGAAAGCCATTCCTCAATTCCAATTGAATTTGTTCCATCGAATGTTCTAATTGTGTCCTCTATGTCACGAAAATTCATACCAAAATGCATAGAAATGTCACTATAACGTTTTTCGTCTCCACTTCTCTTACATCTTTGTGAATTCTCTTTCTCTTTCTGTTCAACGTTTTCTTCAGCATCATTGTACACACTACTGAGAGCGGCACTTTCGTCACCCTCTTGGTCGTCAGATTCGTCGCTCCTTTCGTCGTTACGCTCTTCGTTTTCACAAAACAAATTGCGAAGTTCGTGGAATATATGTGACTGCAAATTCTCTACTTCGTGCCCTATACCGAGTATGTTACATATAGACACGAGATCACGTTCGGACAAGTTCTGTTCAACGTATTTTTTCTTGCTTTCGTATTGCGCGTCATTCTCATCGAAGCTGAATCCAGAAAATTCTCTTAACCGTTGCCGATTGGTTCTGTCTCCCTCTCGCTCATATACATATTTATGCAAAGCAGTAATGCTTGCTTTACTGGCACTAGCAATTTTAGCATTAATAAAATTTTTTAAACACGGCATTTTGGTTATAATGGGGGAAAAAAAATTGGGTTATTTTTTACAGCATTTATTGTTTTATATTCTATTAGTCACTTTTTCCTTTAACTTCTTTATACTTTTTTTTTCAGCAATCTTTTCACCGTTTTCTTTTCACAATTCACTTTTCAGCATTCTCTTTTAACCGATCGCGGACGAGCTCCCAATTTTGTGGGACTAGGTTCCGATTCCGTTGAAATAAGTAGTCCCGTTTGATTTATGTATATTTAGTTATATGGTAATAGGTTTTATTTTAAATTATAATTAGGTTTTAGTAATCTAGTAATTAATTTTAGTAATTAAAATGTTTGAATTGAATGGTAATTGTTTCGTCTTTAGGTTTTTGCACGTCTTCGTTTTTAACACTTCTTTTTAATACCCGTCTTCTCGTCGTTTATACATCTTTTCAAAAAAAAACGTCTTCTCGTCGTTGGCTCGTCTTAAAAAGTTCTTCTTCGTCTTCTCGTAGCAGCATTGCTACATCGTCGTTTTCGTGGGTCGCTTGCCACCTCGTCTCATATGGATTGCTTGCCACACGGTCGTTAAACATCTGATTTGAGGTGGTCTGGCCATTCGGCGTTACCAGCCCAACCCCACATAAATATATTAAATAGGACAAATTCCTACATTAATGCAGAATCTAGTATAGAAGACAAACAAATTAAATTTGAACCTATCCTTTACACATATAACCATAAAACTAAACATCTAACGACAAACAGAACACCAGCAGATATCTTTATTTACGCTTTATAATACACAAGCTAACAAAGCAAAACAAATTGATAAATTAAATGAAAATAGGAACCATTTTGAAATAAATACACAGTATAAACAAGCCCCTTTAGTTAGATCGAAAACGACAACACCCTTTAAAAGAAAACTCATCAAAGTAAATATACTAATTAATTTCAGAGATACCAACATTACTATTTCTACTCTTATCATTGGGGTATACTCGACGCATAATCCAAGCATTGAAATTAATCCCATAAAGGCACCTAATGGATATCTTGTTTTCAAAACAGGAACCATGGATTTACCCTCAGATTTCGAATATCATTATTTAACTGTAAATTTAACCAACATACAAACCACTTATAACAGCTTGGTTGAGCAGTCAGAACCATATAAGAACATAGTCCACATTCAGTATTTAGTCGAAAAATTAAATCGCGAAATGAACGGCATAAAAATAATAAAAAGAAATAAGCGAGGACTTATTAACATAATAGGCACAGCACATAAATATCTTTTCGGCACCTTAGACCAATACGATAAAGAAGAACGTGAACAAAAAATTGATAATCTATCAGCAAATAGCGCCCAAAATAATGAACTTAATCATATCATTGAAGCAGTCAACAAAAATAAAGAACTCCTAAATAATATGGACTCCTAAATAATACAGGATGCAGACAAAAAATTAAATATACCAATGTTCAACTTAGAGCATTTTACAGAATACATAGAAGACATAGAGTTAGGAATGCAGTTGACAAGACTAGGAATATTTAATCCAAAACTTTTAAACCATCAAGAAATATTTAACATAAATACAGAAAAACTCTTAAACATAAAAACATCTACTTGGTTAAAATCAGACACAAATGAAATATTAATAATTTCGCATATACCTAGACAAATATCTAAAACATCGCTATTCACAATTATATCCTATCCAGATGAAAATAATAACACTTTAACAGAAAACATTCAAGAAACTTACTATATTCAAAATAATAAAATTTATGCAAAATCAACCAAAAAACAAGAAATAAATGAGTGTTGTATAGTTGTCATTATTACACAAAAACCAGCAGAATGCAAATACACAAAGATGTTCAAAACCAATTCAATTAGTTATGTAGAACCCAATATTATCGTAACTTGGAACTTGCCCAAAACAAATTTAAAACAAAATTGTAACCAAAATAAAATATTCATAGAAGGAAATAATATAATAAAGATATATGACTGTGCTGTGCAGTTGAGTGAAATATCAGTGGTAAATACATTACAGGATTATACCCAAAATATTTATGTAACCAACAATGTAACAAAACTAAAACCAATCTCTTATATCCAAGCTAAACAAATCATTTCCGAAAAAACTGCGTATAACAAAATATTTAATATCATAACTACTACAACATTTATAATTACACTAATAAGTTTAACCCTATATCTTATCTATAAATTTAAGTCAATATCAAAAAAAATAATTATTACACAAATTAAGAATGAAACTTTTGTACAATCAAGTGACTCAGCATTTGACAATCCCGTTTTCCTATCCAAAGAAATTTCACTTGCAACAC
The DNA here is from genome assembly GCF_018902025.1 of Drosophila willistoni. Classification (NCBI taxonomy): domain Eukaryota; kingdom Metazoa; phylum Arthropoda; class Insecta; order Diptera; family Drosophilidae; genus Drosophila; species Drosophila willistoni. The sequence goes on along the minus strand of NW_025814065.1, from coordinate 120,240 downwards.
AGCAAGCACATCCAACTCTATACCCTGTATTTCCCGCCTGAGCACAGGCTATTTTCTAGCCTGTTGGGGGAGTAATATATCCGCCACTCCATCCACTCACACCACTCAATTTCCCACTCCAATCACCCACATAACTTGACCCCCTTTAGTCTAGAAAACAGCGGATGTTTACTGAAACCGAGACTAAATAAAAAACCTATAAACAAATGTCCCCAAAAAATCTTCCAAGCGTTACAACGCTTAGTTAGCAAAAATCAATAAGCCAATCAAAATCCAGATCCCTTGTCACCAGATAAAAAGCTCCCAATACTAATGTCAAAAGCTTTTTAACCGAACTTTAATCATATCTGTATGAATAATCATAAGTCAGTTCTAAGTTTTCATTCAAATAATAAAGTACGTTGCTTTTAACTCACAAAACACATCTTTTTTTTCCTTATTGGGAAAATCGGATATTTAACTATATAAATGTTAGTAAATTTAACCCAAACTTCGCGATGAGTATAGCGAATTATTAAAAATTGGTAAAACAATGAATTTAAATTGAATATTATAAATTAGCTTCACGAAAGAATGAAAGACAGTAATTAAGCGAGAGCGCAAAAAAAACACGACCGACTTCGATGAGTGACAATATATTTTCATCTTTATACCCTTGCAAAAACGGTATATTAATTTTGGTCAGAAGTGTGCAACGTCTCCTAGACCGTAGAGCTACAGAGTTGAAATTTGTGCATGTAGGCTTGTATAAACTGCAGGGGTTGTATATCACGGATTCAGGCGGATCGGACCAATATATCATATAGCTCCCGTACAAACATCAAAGTCAATAACTTCGTTATTTTCGATCGGTCGAAAACAGTGACATTTGTAAATAACTTCGTTACTTTTAACGCGATTGCTTTCAAATTAAACATTTGTTAGTTTAATATATCTGTTAATGACTCTGCCGAATTCGATAAAGATCGGGTGACTATATCATATAGCTCCCATAGGAACGATCGGTAGAAAACAGTGACTTTGGTTTTTATCTTAGTTATTTCCTATGCTAAGATTGTAGGCCATTCTTTCGCAAACTTTAGCCTTTTTAGAAAAAACGTTTTTCCATTTTGATGGTTATAGGTAAGGAAAGAGTTGCCAAAAAAGGCGCAAGGGTATAAAAACTCTGGTTTTTAATATGTTGACTATGTATTTGCGTAGTCCGTAATTCGTATCTTCTTGGTGGAATTGATGTGTTTGTTATAATTTTATTTCGTTCGGTCCTTGAAATAAGTTCATATGAGTTTCATTTTTTCACCAATTCGTTGTTCTTGGTCTGTAGTCTAGTGGTTGGGTCCTTCCTTAAAGTTCTATATGTATTTATATCGTTAAGTATACTATCCATTTTTTGTCATTGATTTGGTCTAGCAGTGGACTGTACCTTGAAATTAAGTTGGATAATTTCCCTTCGTATTTCTTTGCTACTGAATCAGTTGAGTGCCAATTTATTACTAAACCAAAAGAGAAAAAGCGCTGAGGCAGCAGCGCACAAATATGTGTGTGTGTACAATGCTTATGTACATATGTGTCGATTCTTATAACTACATCTGACTTATCGATAAACGCAATCCGTTCATGAACATCCCGGCCCGCCCTGAGACACAGTTTCTGAACGGGGCAATACCGCAACCTTGGTGATTGGCCGAGTTAATTCTCCCGAAGAGGTCTTGAGTCTGACCGCTCAAACCAATTGATCCTTGCCTGGGTAGGCTTCGAGAACCAGCGCCAGATGTCAGTGAGCTGGTGGTGTGTTCGATTCCTTTACAAGCACCACATCTCCGACTGCTATATTTGGTGTTGTAGTGGTCCACTTTGGACGCTGTTGCAATGTGGTAAGATACTCCTGATGCCATTGCTTCCAGAAGCTTTGCATCATAGATGTCGGCCCACGGGGATGTGGCCTAAGTCTGCCTCTGGTATGGTTGTGAGAGGCCTGCCGATCAAGAAATGTGCTGGCGACAAATAATTGACATCTGTGTCCGAGTTGTAGCACGAGGGTCGTGAGTTGACCACTGCACTGACTTGTGCAAGTAGAGTTCGCATTTGCTCGTAGGTGAGAGTAGATTTTCCAATGACTCGGCGAATATGCAGCTTTACGCATCTGACTGCAGATTCCCATTTTCCTCCCCAATGCCATCATTCGCCAGAGTGTTCCTAACTTTTTATACCATACACCCATAGGGTGAAATGGTATATTAAAGTCGCCAAAATGTATGTAATCTCCGACCCCACAAAGTATATATATTCTTGATCAGGATCAAAAACCGAGTCGATCTAGCCATGTCCGTCTGTCCGTCCGTCCTCCGTCCGTCGATCTCGGAGACTATAAGAGCTAGAGCCACCAAATTTGGTATGCAGTCTCGTGTAGTATGTACGCTTATCGAGTTTGTTTCAAATTTCCGCCCACGGAATTTACATAAAACTGTTTTTCTTAAAAAGTATGGCAGATAGAGACATCAAATTTGACTATTTAAAAATTTTGCCACGCAAATTTCCGCCCCCGAAAATTAAACAAAACAGATTTTCTCGAAAACTAACAAAGCTAAAATCACCAAATTTGGTACGTATATTGGCTTAGTATGCGCGCAGAATACATATATTTTAATATGTTGCCACGCCCACTTCCGCCTCCATAATTTAGAAAAAACCGATTGGCTCTTGCAATTTTTTGACCATCGCGATCAAATTTGGCAGACTAATAAATCTTATCTATTTCTATCATACTACCGAATTTGTTTGAAATCAGAATAGAAACATGCAAAATATACGTATGAACGTATTTTGCTACGCGATCCATAAGGGCAGAATTGGCCGTTGGCTAGTGGCGGCGCTAGAGTGCTCGTGTGTTTGTAGAGTGAGCGAGATAGCATATGGTATGAGGCATGTTAAAACAATTTAATAGACATACATTTGGTTTTCGAAATTTTAAATATTTGTTTTACCTGGTATGGTATACCCAAGTCGGCGAGACGACTTACTTACTTCATTCGATGTGTGGTTGAAATGCCAGCAGCTTCTGCATTTCATCAAGAGTGCGTTTAGCTCCAATGAAATTCGTTCCGTTGTCGCTATAGATTTTGTTGCACTTGCCACGCAAAGAGACGAAACGTCTTAGAATTTAATTAATGCAACGAAAATAAAGTCAACGTTACTCACTATTTTCACAAAACGAAAATAGAAATATCATATGTAGAAATGACCAATCAGTTTGCTAAAGAAATTATTAAGGAATATTTATGCTCAAAAAATAACGCACTTTATATTCAAAACGACACAGATTTTCAAATACTTCAAGAAGCTTATCTTGAAATAATTAGTCCAGACAGCCAAACAAAAACATTGAGAACCACTTACAAATTAAAAGACATTACCGCTTATGAAGAATTCAAAGAAATTATTCTAAAAAACCATAAATCATTACTTAATCCAGGTATCACTGAAACTTACTAATTAAAAGACATTCCCACTTATGCAGAATTCAAAGAAAATATTCTAAAAAACCAAAATCACTACTTCATACAGGTATCACTAGACTGAAAACTGGTTTAAAAAGAAATACTATTATTCAGACTATCAAAAACTAATTCAAAACTTCAATAAGGACTGCCAATTTATCAAAATCAGAAAATCGAAATACTAAATTAACCTTTAAGACCAACTAAAAGAGATATTTATCGCTAGATAAATACAGATAAGGACTCAGCTTTCATTTGCAATACAAACTTGGCTCAAATCGGAAAACTTTACTATAAGTATAACATCGAGCAACAATGGTGTTTCAGAGAGAACTGTAAACTAAGAATTATTAGTAATAATAACCAATATGCAACATTTGTAATCTTTTTAATCGGATTTGTATCCATATTCAGCTATTCAGCTAAACTGTTTTTGAACATGAATAATTTTTGTAGATCAAGTTGTTTGAATCTATAGCACGCAGATGCTTATTATTTTGAATTGTTGGAATAAATATTCAGATCATTATGAATTATTAATTTCTTTAATTCACTGATGTAGAAGGAAAAGTCCTAGCTTTCTTATTGGGAGTCTGCGATAATTTTCGCTAGCAGGCTCATGAAAGAGTGGGTACGGACGCGGAAGGCAATTATCATCTACAGTGTAGATTCTACATCTCCTGCAAGAAGTGATGTCCGACACTCTTTTGTAATCTTCTCTAATAAAAACCCAGGGATTCGGTTAATATGAATAGCCGACGTACATAAACTACGCTGTGAAAATACTATCTATAATGTTAACAAATGCTATAAGATTCGATCAACGGATTCGATTTTTGGAATTCTTTATAATTGCGAAGCAGCTTTTAAGACCAATCAATTCAGGGGTGAATTAATATTGGCATTATATAAAAAAAAAACATATTTTTTCTTCTTTCGAAAGCACCAGGCGCAAATGGAATCTTATAAGCTAAATAGTGCAGTCATAATGATAAATATATACTTAAGCTACTCGAGATTTCAGTGTTGAAAAGTAAAAAAATCGGCTAAAGCTAGATTTCAGTGTTGGCAAACGCTATTTTTTATTTGGCGCGTTGTTTGACCGCCCTGGCAGCCAAATATTTTACTCTAAATTATAAAATAAAGGAATATTCCGCTGCTCTGGCAGCCGAATATTGTATTCTGAACTATATTTGTTCTCTAAAATCAAGAAATAATGTAAACTAAACAATATTTTCGTTTGTTGAGAATAGTGCGAACAAAAGTTTCAAAAAGCCCGCGTATTCGAGTGTCCGAAATATGGCATTTGGCAAAACTGTCTCAAAATTTGACAGCTTCTCTTAGCCGTGAATTGCTACTTTTTGCTATAATCCCGCTAAAAACATAATTTTTGTTAATTACACAAAAACTACGAAATAAATCACCAAGGCGCACCTGAGTTCGTACTTGTGGAATTTTTCTCGTTCGTTTGATACCAATTTTATGTAGTTTAAGGCTGTTTTGGGCCCGAGTAAAGTAACGATTCGAAAATAACGTTTTTTTAGTAGATCATCAATAAGTGAAATGCGATAACTATCTTTTGAAGTCGCCTTGTTTAATTTTCTGAACTCGACGCAATCGACGCACATTCTGAGTTTACCTGTAGCCTTTTTTACGAGCACGATCGGGGAAACATGTTCTGAATCACTTGGAGTAATATAATCTATGCTTAAATATTCGTCAATTATTTTTTGTAATTCATACTGTTCGCAATAGGAATGTCGTCTTTGATTACAACTAAACGGACTCACAGGTGAAATGTCGGTGTCACAGAAATCGATTACAGCTTCTCTCAGCGTTTCCTCCAACATTTGGATAATTTTGCAGTTCTTGCGATATTGACCAGCCAACCTTCTAGAAGTAAAAAAAAATATCTGTTTTTGGATTTAAAAAAAATTACAAAATTGGCAGTAAAAATTCTCAGTTAACGTAATGGGGTTGTCAACACTGCAATAATTTTGCGCGGAGTAATTATTTGAAAATTTTTGGTTTTAATTAAAGTTTTGGAGCTCTTAGAAACATATTTTTTATTTTATTTTAAATAACGTTTTAAAAAAGCATATGTACAACCCTACTTGACTTATCAACAATCCAAATAGCAAAGAAAGTTTATGGTGACAGCTGATATTTCTATCAGTAACTGTTTAGTAATAAACATAGTGTTCATCTGAAGCGGTTTCACCAAATCAGATGCATTAAAAAAAATGCAATACAAATGTACTTGTGTCACAAAAAACTAACATAGCATAGCATATGACTAGAATTCCAATCAGCCACACGGGTTGTGGGAAAAACACTTGTAATTGTAAACTAACCCAAAACGATCACAACGGCAGGATGTCAAGTGACCGACGCCGTGCCCAAAATAATAATAATTTTTCAACCCCCAAATACGTGGGTGTGACTCGTACTAGAATAAGATCTCCGTGGGTGTGACTCGTACTAGAATAAGATCTCCTTAAGAACATTTGTTACCTCCTAGAGCCTAAGAATTCCTATTTAAACTCCGTACTTTTGTAAAGTCTTTCGAGAAAAAGGAACTCTGTAGTTTTCCCCCACCAGTGGTAAGAGACTCAGAGATTGAATCAGCTCCTTCAAGTCTGGATTCTTATGCAAGTGTAAATGCTAAGATCACCTAAAGGTAGCAAAATAAAAAAAACTCTTGTTTTCCGCCACCAGTGGTAAGAGACAGAGTATAATATAAAAGCAAAATATTGCTTAATAAACAAAAAGTGCGTGCGACGGAGTAAATAAAGGCAGTTTGGCTAGTCGAGCAACTGCAATAATTTCAGCGGTGGTTTTTTTTTAAGTAAGGAGTTAGTGTGTGTACTCGAAGGCCAGATATCGAAAGCGAAAAAAAAAACAAAAACAATATAAAAATACAAATGTGTGTGTACATATAGACTAGAGAGCTGCATGAATGATAGAAAAATCAATTCGAGTTAACAACATTCAAAACCAAATAAATGAATTGAATGACTTTGAAAATCGACTTCAACTAAATGAGTGTGCGACGTAAAAATCAGTCGCACAACATTCAAACGAAACAAAACGAATTGAATGAGTTAGAAAGTGAGTCAATGAGTTGCTATGATTCGAATGCATTCGAATTCCAATTCTGATTTTAGTATTTAGTATTTATTTGTATTGTATATTTTTTAACTATATGTGATTACTGTACTACAAAACTAGAGTGGTTAGTGGCTCAGTGGGGACCTACTCAGACTAAAATACTGTTGTTATCGAGTTCAAACCCCCTGCAGCGATAGAGAATAATTTTTTTTCCAAATAGTGAAGTATATTAAAAAGTAGATCCATTGTGTATATGATGGATTAAAGAATATAATTTTTTTTTTTATAATATATTAGAAAGCCTTATTTATGTTTTCACGGTTCGTGGCAACTAGGAATCTAATTTAGAAAAAATAGATTTTACAAAATTTGTCCCAAATTGTCAAATCCAAAACTGTGTCCTTAAGTTTTTGGTGTATAGCATATTTTTATTTTAATATCCCCCATTTCGCCATTATTTTCCATACATTTTTGATAAAATAATTAGTTTTTATTGCTTTTAAACATCCCAATAAAAATGAGTCAATTCGAATAATTCTAATGATTCGAGTGCCTTAGTACAATTCGATGTTTTGACACTCAATTCATTGCCTTTCATTAAACAGAGTTACGTATTTTGCGAGATATGACAAGTACAAACTCACACTCATTCATTTCATTGTGTAGTTGTCACTCATTTATTTGAATTCAATTCGAATGGATTCATTTGACTTTGACTTTGCTTCCATTCATGCAGCTCTCTATTATGTATGCACAAATATAGTTGCAAGTAGGCAACAAGAAGCATCAGCAAGCAACGACACGTTGCAATGAAGCAGTAAGGCAACGAAGAATGACGAAGAAGGCGACTTTAGGCGATACGTAATATAAAACAAAAAGACGAGCAAACTACCGGTACCCATTGGCAGACAAGCAGCGGCAGACAACTCTACTTGGCGGACAACAGTGGCGAACGGTGTCAACGACAGGATCATCAGATAAGATATAAATTAAAATAGTTATAAGTACTTTCTTTTATTATATATACTTGTACTTATATACTTATACCGGTATCCTAATATATGAATAAGACAAAAATGTTCCCCACAAAAACTGAAAAATTGTTAGCGAAGCAACACGAGTTGCATAAAAAATTGAAGAAGCTAGAAGAGTTAGATGCTAGTAAGTTATGGATTAGTAACCATAGCCAAATGCTACAGATTGCAGTAACCGAACACTACTATTTCACAGATGGAAAGTATGAGGAAGGTTTAAATATGGCGGCCGGATTAATAGCCAAAGGAGAGTCAAGCAGGCAGGGCACTGGTGATTCGGAAAACAGTGAAGCAGATGTATCGATGTTCGAAAAGTTGGATGATAGCAAGGTAGAGGCGCGCGGTAATGAAAACGCCAATGTTAACCGGGAGATATTTATGGATAGACGCCGACAGCACCAGGAATATTTGGATAGAGTAACCAAAGGACCTGATTTACGCACTATAGATAATTCAACAGAGACATGCATAATACATGTTAATAAGATCAATTTTTTTTGGGAGAAAATACAGGCGTACCGGGGTTTGACAAAAGATGCAAAATTTAAAAATGCTATGGATGATTTAGAATTCGATGTCCAGAATTCAGTATCAGTCTTAGAAATAAAAATGAACGATCAGAAAAATTTAAAAGTTGAGAATGTTACCGTGAGAGGCGAACTACCGGTGCTGCCAAAAATACAGGTACCCACATTTTCTGGTGAACCTAGAGAATGGGATCTGTTTGTGGAATTATTTGCGGAATTAATTGAAAAAAGAGAGGATTTAAGTCTGGCTCTTAAGTTCAATTATTAAAAATCCGCGTTAAAGGTCGAAGCAAGGAGCATGGTAGCTCATCTATTGTCAGGTTCAGCTGACAATTATAGGGTATTTTCCGAACAGTTAAGTCGGATCGTTGATTTACCGATGATCAACAATGAATCCGCAAAAAGTGTAAAGGGTGTGATTGACATAGTTAATGAGTCAATACACTTAATTAAAATAAAAGCAAATTTGTCCACTGAAGTTGACGTACTGTTCGCACAACTCTTACTAAGGAAATTTGAAAGAGAGACTACAATTGTATGAGAGTCAGATTAGAAAAACAAGGCAGATCCAACTGCTATCTGATGTCATGGAATACTTGGAGCAAAGATATTGTTCGCTAAGTGCCATAAGCAAAGAAGAGAAAAAACCGCTACAAAGTGGGTCAAAAATTGTGGAATTCAAAGATAAATGTCCGATTTGCAAAATAGCCGGGCATAAGGCGTAAGTGCTATAAGTTTAAAGGATTGACACCTACTAAAAGGTACGAAACAGACAAAAAAGTACAGCTGTGCAAAAGATGCTTAAACCATTCAAGCAATAAAGTGTGCACTAATGAAATGGTCTGTTCATTGTGCAGTAAAGGACACCATACCTTACTCCATTTTGAAGAAAAACAGGAGAGTACTAATACATGTGTAACGGCGCAACCAACACTGTTGGCCACAGCTGTAATACACGTAAAAAATGTAAATGGGGAATATAAGACTCTAAGAGCACTTATTGATAACGGGTCACAGAGCACAATTTTGTCTGAAGAGGCGGCTCAAATATTAAAATTACCTAAAATTAAACAATATACAGAAATAAGTGGCGTGTCCTCAATAAAAGCCCAAAATTCAAAATATAAAGTAAAAATAGATGTAAAGACGCGAAATTCCTAAAAAAGACATCTTAAGGTGGAGGCAATTGTGTTGCCAAAGTTAATGGAAGCTCTTCCATTAAAAATAGCAAACGTGGATGTCAAAATGGCAAACTTACGTGCTAGTTGATCCTTCTTTTAATAAACCTGGTAAGGTTGATATAATAATGGGTGTAAACGTTTATCCCAAATCTTAAAAGGGGAATTACAAAAATTTATGGGCTACTAGGTCAAAATACTCAATTTGGTTGGATAGTCTCGGGATGCACCGAATCAAAAAAGTATAAATCTGTAGTGGCAACAACAATAGATGTCACAGGTTTTAAACAAGGTTTGGAAAACAAGAAAGGTAAATATCAAAATAAAAAAAATACAATGCCAAACAAACTCAACAACAAAACTCAAGAAATAAATTTATGGCCTCCGGCAAGACCTCACATTGGAGGTAAAGTAAAAACTGGGGAATAAAAATTATATATCCCAGAGCCAGTACAAAATAAGAATTTTCAGATGGCAATGGTTGTCAAAATAGATTCCGTTAAAATACTCAATTTGGTTGAATAGTCTCGGGATTCACCGAATCAAAAAGTATAAATCTAAATTTTTCCGTTAAAAAATTGTCCGAGTCTGTATTAGAAAAAGGGCAGGTATTGCAAAATAAAGGGACAACATTTGAACAGAATAACCGCTCAGATTTCAGGTATTACCGAAATATCAAAACAGTGGAGCAAAAGCCACATTGGCTTAAAGGTTGGCCGAAAGGTAGAAGTAGTAGGTCTTTAATGTTTAGGTCTTTAATGTTTAGTTGGAATGAAAAGAAGTCAACATAGTAATACACATCAGGAGTGGGTAGATATCCCGAAACAGAAATTGGAAAGCATTGGGCGATATTAGTAATTTGCCAAATATAATATAAAATTCAGTAGAAGCCTATTTAGTAAACCAGAATAGGCAGAATAGGAAAAAATAGGAAGTCATTAGATAATATTAATAATAATAATTTGTTTAAGACAACTTAATAAAAATAAAAGAATCCCAATCGCCGCATTTGGCGGCCCCCTGTTTAAGAATAAACATCGTGATCATCTGAAGCGGTTTCACCAAATCAGATCCATTAAAGAAAATGTAATATAAATGTACTTGTGTCACAAAAAACTAACATAGCATAGCATATGACTAGAATTACAATCAGCCACACGCGTTGTGGGAAAAATACTTGTAATTGTAAACTAACCCAAAACGATCACAACGGCAGGATGTCAAGTGACCGACGCCGTGCCCAAAATAATAATAATTTTTCAACCCCCGAATACGTGGGTGTGACTCGTCCTAGAATAAGATCTCCTTAAGAACAATTGTTACCTCCTAGAGCCTAAGAATTCCTATATAAACTCCGTACTTTTGTAAATAAAATCAGTTCATAATTTGAATTCAACGAATGATGATTGGGTTATTTTCCTTCGCCCGGAATCCCTATTCTGTAACAGTGAATCAAAAAGTATGATCAAAAATAAAATCGCCGTGATTTCTGTGACACCGACATTTCATTTGCTAGATTTGAAAAATTAAAAAATAGTGGTTTTTTTATTTTAACTTTTGAATCGAACAAGAAAAAACCGCTTTAAAATCGGACCACGTGCCATATAAACGGTTAACATTTTTTGATTCAAACGATGCCATGTCGCTATTTGCACTGTTGATGTCCTCGTTCAATCATTCCTGCCATGATGGGTTGCAAATTTACTTTTACTGATGTACAGATGTGAACAAATACACATTGGGCAAACTGACAAATAAAAGTCGAAAAGTCAAAAATTTTATTTAGGCAAATTATTATAATAATAACCGGAGGGCCGTCGCTAACTTCGACCGCGTCAAAGTTTGTATACCCTTGCAACTTTTTTGGTTGCTCTTTTCTTACCTATAGCCATTAAAGTGGAAAAACGTTTTATCTAAAAAGGCATTTGTTTGCGAAAGAACGGCCTACAATCTTAGCATAGGAAATAACGAAGATATTGATCAAAGTCACTTTGGGATCTATACGATATAGTAACCCGATATTTTGATAGAATTATCGAATTCGGCACAGTCATTAACAGATACATTAACCTAAGAAAAGTTTAATTTGAAAGCAATCGCTTTAAAAGTATCGAAGTTATTGATCAAAGTCACTGTTTTCGACCGATCGTTCCCATGGGAGCTATATGATATAGTCACCCCATCTTGTTCAAATTTGGCATAGTCATTTATATGTGTAATAAACTCACCAATATTAAATTTCATGACATAAGCTGAGAAAATAACGAAGTTATTGGGAAAAGTCACTGTTCGTGACTTTGGCGTTTGTATGGGAGCTATGTATATGATGATATAGTGGTCCGATATGGCTGAATCCGAGATATACAACCCCTACAGTATATACAAGCCTACCAGTTTGTTCGCGACTAACTTCTTTTTGTCTCTCATCGAGTCATTGTTCTCTTTAACTCATCTCGTAAGAGAGTATACAAAGTTACTTACATATATTCACATGTGTGTGATCATGCATGCATTGAGTTGAGAGAGAATAATTTCAACACCCTTCCTCAATGCAAGTATGTCCAAAAATTTATCTTATACATATATAAGATTCTTGGTCAGAATATCAGCTATCATTTCATTAGTAAATAATCTGATCATCATTAACTACTTGTCTAACAAAATGATATCTAATGTTCACATGCTTCGTCCTTGAATGGTGTACTGGGTTTTTAGCCAATTACTGCGCGCTGAGGTTATCGCCATACAAAACGGTAGATGAATCTTCTTTTCCGAAAGCAATCTCGATAATTAATCGACACAATACAATGGCTTCTTTGCACGCTGTTGATTACGCCATGTACTCTGCCTCGGCATCAACCCTTTTACACTCCATTTTATTGCAGGCTACCTAATACCCTGCTTCTAACGGTGTTGCAGCTGGTCTGCACTGAGCATAGCCATAGCGCTCCAGTAAATCGTAGTAGATTGTAGTTCACTCCATAGCGCTGTGAACATCCTTTTGCTATAAGTCTTGCCTTAAAACTCTCGACTTCTCCCTTTGCATCACGTTTTACACTGTAGACAACAGGTTTATACCCTTCCGGTAGCGTACTAAGCTGCCAATTGTGATTTGACATCAAGGAGTCATGCATAGCCTAACGCCAATGCGAAGCAAATACTAAGCGCTTCATCATAGGTCTCTCACCATTCGAATCGCCATTGCCGAAACGCTCGTCGAACAAAACGTCTCAACAAAACTTCTCAACAACTTGCCTGGTTTCGGCATCATACAATACCATTTCGTTTTCAGTCCATATTCCGTTCTTATTGTATATTGGATACATTTTGGCGCTTGTGCTTTAAATTTTCAATTAAAAATATTATATCACTAGTTGTCCCGGCGAACTTCGTACCCCCATAGCGTTGCAATGATGCATACTTTATTTTGTATAGCTGACCTATCTTTATTACTGTATTTTGTACCGGGCGCTCTAGAAAGCAACTAATAGTCTCCGTATTTTTCATTGCTTCTCTCTACTCTTATGCTTTTTGATAAACTGTATTTTTAGTTTTATGCTCTGGCGCGTTAATAAAAATTGTTGTTGGTTTTCCGACACGGGAACAGGCGACATATAATTGGCCATGTGAAAAACATGAATTTTCTAGTTTGATGCCACATACACTTAGCGACTGCCCTTGCGATTTATTTATTGAAATTTGCAAATGCAAGCCGCACTGGAAACTGTAAAGCTTAATGGCATGTCGTTCGGTATCATAGGGATGCGTGGGACTAGAACATCTTCGCCTTTGTACTTCCCTTTTAAAATTGTTGCTTCGAAGACATTGTTCAATAATTTCTTCACCACAAGTCGGGTGCCATTACGGGGCTGGTTTATGTTCCGTAACATAATAATTACTGATCCGATTTATCTGCAGATTATGAGGTGGGAAGCCGGGTAATTCCAGCGAATTTAAAATTCTGTTGGACAATTGACAACATCATCATCATTTATAACGGAATCAACTGATTTGTAATTCTTCAATTCGCCAGCTATTTTCTGTTGAATCTGAAAACACAGTTCGTTAACATCAACATTTTTTGCGGCCAATATAACACGTTCGCTTAACCAATCGTGATTTAGGTAATTTTGAGCTATGTTCGATCTTTGATTCACAAAAGTTACAAAAATTGGTAGGGAATGTAATGTATCCCGATGCTGTATCAAAAGCAATATTACCATTACCAATATCGAGCAGTTGTTTGGAAAACACTTCTCCAGACTGGTCTTCCTGCAATTCGACTCTCATGTTTATACTCAATTGAAGTATTTTAATGTATTTCCATAAAATGGACGACTTCAAACATCTTAGTTCATCAGCTGGCGTTGAGGGTGGAACAATTGGCAATATTTGTCGAAAATCACCTGCCAATAGTATCATTGCATCACGAAACCGCTTTCTGTTATTTCGTAAATCTTGCATTGAGCGATCTAGTGCCTCTTTGTGTGCCATCGTGCATTCTTCCCAAATGATCAATCTGGCAGAATTCCTCGAAGGTTGCAAGTTGGAGTTTCATTTATTTGAAGGTTCAACGGCAACTTGAGAGCTGAATGAGCAATATCTGATGAAGCTTGGGCTAATTTAACAATTATAAACGAATGGCGATACTCCAATATCAAGTAGAGGTAACTTTAAAGTGGATAATTCTTCTGGCTGTCCTCAAAAACGTGCATTCAAGATGGCAGTCAGAATAACAAATTAGCAAACAACAATTAAACAAACGTTGACGGACAAACATACGATGACAGCGAAACAAACGATGCTCTTTCATCAATACAATCTATGGCTGTGTTTGGGCTGCAACTAAAGCAAGACTCTCTTTGCTGAAAAGAGAAAACGATCGAAGAGAAAGAGAGAGAGAGACAAAGAACAGTGCAAGTTACTGTGAAGTGACAAACTTGGAGATCCGTTACTTCAATTCTTTTTATTCTTATTTCTTCTTTGAAAATTTTCAGAATTTTGAATTTTGTAAAAGACAGCGTGGTTTGCTTTTCTTGAATTTTACCCTTGAAATTAATCTCGTTCGATACGGTTGCACCTTCTGTGCCCGCCGACAATTGTACTATAGTTTTAGGTTAAGAAAATAAAGCAACTAGATTGAAGTCAACCTGGTCATCCCATTCCTTTCAAATCGCAAGTGCCTCAAAGCCGCCTCGGTGGAAATCATCCGAAGGCCGCATCATATAAAGAGAGCAGTTTGGGGCTCCGCGCAGCCGTTAGCCAACATATTTTTGGTGCAGAAACCCGGGAGGAATGATCTTGGCGATTGGATTTGTAGTGTGTTTGCCAGTGAATAGACTGATTCGGGTGAGTACAATCTAACGTTGATGTGTTTGGGTAGGTGTTCATTATGGCTGAAAAACTGTTACCGTTGACTACGGAGCTAATCACATTGCTCACTTCGCTGGAGAAGTCATTGGTGCGGTATAAATCGGAGGAGTCGGGACATACCGAGAGTCATCTGGAAGCCAGATTAGACTCGATCGCCCACCTTCACGCAGATTTTCAGCGGAATCATCACCATCTGGTGCAAGAACAAGTTAATGCGGAGATAAAGGGCAGATATTTTGATAAAGACATCAGAGACTGTTTCGAACCTACATAATGGGAGTAGCTGAGATTCGAAATGAGTTGCAGGGACATACGGACTTACAAAGGTTTTCATTATTTGAAGGATTCATTGGTTGGAGACGCAGCTAAGGTTATTGAACATCTAACGCTAATAGCGGCGAACTATGAAGTGGCTTGGAGAATGTTGATGAATTTGTATGATAACAAACGAGTTTGATTTTTACATTACATGGATGTGTTCGATCAGCAATTACCAATAAAATATGGAGATGCGGAAAGTTTGAGAAGATTTGTGCAAACTTCCCGCTTATGTGTGAATTCATGGGAGAAGACTGGTGTGGATGTGCGACAACAGTCTGAAATTTTAGTGTACTACATGATGTAGAGATTACCGAATCAATTTAGAGTGGATTGGGAGCGGTCAATATCTTCAACGCAGAATCTGCCGAGCTTTGAGGAGCTCAGTCAATATCTTGAAACACAGTACAGAACAATAATTACGGCGTCAGCAGGTAATATCGAGGGAACTCTATCACGGGATAGACAGCGGAATGCAAGGTGTACATGGGTTACGAGTTAACCAGAACTACACAAAGGCTTAATTTTTTACTCGAGAGACAGACCAATGCATTGTGTGTCAAGGCGATGCACACCTTATCGGAGTATGTAGGATATTCCAGGAGATGAGTCCATCGGAACGAAAGGCATGTGTAGTGAGCATCTGCATCTGCGAATGCTTTAATTGGAAAGAGTACAACAGAAATTGCGGTAAGGCATAAAGACGAGGTTTTATTACCAACAGCAATTGTGTGGGTAGAGTCGATAGAAGGCCATCTAACGCAGTTTAGAGCGTTTTTGGATCATAGTTCACAAGTTTCGTTCATTTCAGAGAATGCAGCTCAGCAGCTACGTTTACTGCGCAAACAGGCTCACGTCACGATTACTGGGTTAGCAGATAGAAAAGTTACAGATGCGGCAGCAGAGGTGGAGCTAGTCATAAGATCAATCTACAACCCACATGCGAAATTCAAGCTGCTCGCGTCAGTAATACCTCTAGTGGGTAAGCGCATCCCAATCAAACGACTGCCATTTGAAGAGTGGACTCTTCTGAAGGGCTTACCGTTGGCTGACCCTAACTTCTTCAGTCCACAAGGAGTTGATATTTTGCTGCGAAATGACGTCTACGATGAGCTGATGTTAGGAGAAGTGCATCCAGGAATACGTGGTATGCCTCTGGCGCAAAATACGCATTTGGGATACATTGTATCAGGAAAAACGAATCAAGAAGCTGGTAGGAGATCGTCCTACACCATAACGGTACGAAAGAAGGAAGCTGATGAGATACTTGAACAATTGTTATGTAAGTTTGTTGTTCGTCTTCCTTTTCTTACTTACTTGGACGAATCAATGGTAATTGGAGAATCATATAAGGGCGCGTTAAAACGATTACATTCTCTGGATAGACGGTTGCGTACCGATGCGAGTTTGAAGAACGCTTATGTTGGCACGATAAATGAGTATATGGAGCTGGGCTAAATGGAACGTGTAACGTCACGGGCTAGTAAGACGGGCAATCCTGCATTGGGGGGAGTCGATCATTGTTACCTACCGCATCACCCAGTCATAAAGAAATCGTCATCAACTACGAAGGTACGAGTTGTCTTTGATGGATCGAGCAAGACGAGTAATGGAAAATCGCTTAATGAGATTCTAGCAATAGGTCCAAAATTAAACGTACATCTCAAGGAATCATTCTCAATTGGCGAGGGCTAAAATGGGTATTTATGGCGGATGTTGAAAAAATGTACAGATGTTTTAATATTCCACCCGACGACGAGCAGTACCAACGTATTCTATGGAATCCGGACACTAGTGATTATATGCCTGCTCAACGGTAATGTTTGGAACAAGCTCCGCGCCTTATTTAGCCATAAGAGTTATGAAACAATTAGCTACGGATGAATGCGAAAAGTATACACTGGCGGTGGATGTTATAAATCATCAAATGTATGTAGATGACATACTGCTTCTTAGTGGTACATTGGAACTACGGAAGTGGGCGAGTAATTGCCCAAAGCTATTAGAGAACATACCAGTTGAGTATCGAGAATCAAGCCGATTGTTACACATGCAAGGTAATGATACTATTCGCACTTTAGGTCTATACTGGAGTCTCAAAGAAGATGAGTTCCGTTTTGCTTTGCATGTCGTTCCACCAATGAGCTCACCTATGAAGAGGGCAATACTATCAGCAAGTGCACCACTGTTTGATCCCATGGGATGGCTTAGTACGAAAATGATTACTGCCAAAATTCTCATGCAGCAACTGTGGAAGGAGAAAATTGTCTGGGATAGCACTCTACCGGACACTATTAAGAGAGAGTGGGAGAAATTCGTGAAAAAGTTACCAAACATAGTAACTATACGATTACCACGTCATGTTACATGGGGGCTGCCGGGTGTTGTGGCTGAAGTGCACCTGTTTTGAGATGTCTTGCCACGAGCATATGGAGCTGCAGCTTACTTGGGCTTCCCAATTGGAGAGGATAAGTATCACACAGAGTTGCTATTGTCAAAGGGGAGAGTATCGCCAACTAAACAACAACTAACAATACCTAGGGCAGAGTTATATGCTGCGCTTGAAGCAGCCAAAATGTATAAGTATCTAAAGGAGAATCTAAGAATTAGCATTAATTATTCGAACACTATTATTACACAAGTATCAGTTGGATCCGTGGTGGAGCTGTATCAGTTGGAGACACATCGCCTCAAAAGATAACCCTGCAGATTATCTAAGCCGTGACATGAGTGGCACCAAGTTGGCGACAAGAAGGTGACCTGCCATAAGATATCAGTGGAAGAAATGCCAAGTGTAGCATTTATCAGCAAGTATTCATCGTATACGCGACTCGTCTGGATTATATCATATATAAAACGTTTCGTATATAATTGTCGTACAACTGTGGCAGAACGAAGAGGATTAGGACTCTCAATTGTGGAATTAGAAGAGGGCCTACGTGAATTTATTAGGATGGTGCAGAAGGATTGTTTTGATTCTGAATGGAAGGCGCTATCGGAAGGAAGGGGTAATAGCAAAGGACAGCGTACTACTGTCGCAGGCTCCGGGATTCCCTGTTGCCCATAAATGAAAAATATCCTTATATATTACCGTATAAACATCCATTCATCATACCTTACAGTCATATTTGCACCTTGCATGGTGGAACCTCACTAACGCTGAATTTTATAAGGAAGAAATTCTGGATTGTTAATTTAACCGTTTTATTGGCGGACGTGGCCTATGCACAGACGTTTAAAGAGACTGCGGTACTAATTTTGTTCGAGCCAACAAATTGCAAGTGCACAAACTGGCATATTGTTCGTACATTACGAAACATATTGCGCCAACATTATTGAGAAAGGGAATCACCTGGCAGTTGAACCCACCATCAGCGCCACAATTCGGTGGATTGCGGGAGGCTGGAGTGAAGTCCATGAAGTATCATCTGAAGAGAACTCTCGGAGAACAAGTTTTAACATTTGAGGAAATGGCAGCTGTGTTGGCACAGATTGAGCTTGTTTAAATTCAAGATCGCTATGTCCCCTATCAAATGATCCTGACGATTTAATGGTATTAACACACTTTCTGATCGGTGAAGCGCCTTTAGCACCTCCTGCTCCGCAATTGGCTAAAGTTACTCTGATTGATCGATGGAAGAATTGTCAATATTATGCACAACAGTTTTGGAGAAGATGGAATTCGGAATATTTATCACGATTACAAAGCAGACCAAGGAAACTCTAACAGTTGGATGCATAGTGCTCATCAGGGACGAGCGATTCCCTTCTCATCAATGGCCTCTAGATCGGGTTATGGAGACACATGCAGGACCCGATGGACTAGTGAAAGTCGTGACTTTGAAGACAGTCAAGGGACTCATGAAACGACCGGTAGCCAAACTCTGTCCATTGCCTATTCAGGAGAATTGGATGGAGAATGACACCACGAGAATATTTGGGCTGCAACTGAAGCAAGGCTCTCTTTGCTGAAAAGACGAAGAGAGAGAGAGATATTAAGATCAGCGCAAGTTACTTGAAGTGACAAACTTGAAGATCCGTTCAATTCTTTTCTTTCTTATTTCTTCTATGGAAATTTCCAGAACTTTGAATTTTGTAAAAGACAGAGTGGTTTGCTGTACTTGAATTTTACTCTTAATATTAATCTCGTTCGATGCGGTTGCACCTTCTGTGCCCGCCGACAATTGTACTATAGTTTTAGGTTAAGAAAATAAAGCAATTAGATTGAAGTCAACCTGGACATCCTATTCCTTCCAAATCGCAAGTGCCTCAAAGCCGCCTCGGTGGAAATCATCCGAAGGCCGCATCATATAAAGCGTGCAGTTTGGGGCTCCGCATGGACGCAGCCGTCAGCCAACAGGCTGTGAATGACATTGACATTTGTTACTCGCTTTTTTTTTAATATGCAAAATTAAATGTAAATTTTTCAATATTTCTGATAGATTTTCATAATATTTTTTTCCGTAAGAACCTTCTCCTAATAAAAACAAATACAACAAAAAAATATCAAAGAAGCTAACATCGGATATGCCGAAGTTTATATACCCTCGCAGTCCTTGGTAAGAATAATTTTACATGTTCAAAATTTGTTTTCTGCAACTCAATTCATCAATATACAAATAAAACAATTTTACTCTCAATTTTACAATTTGTTATTCTTCTTTCCTCATTCCCAAAGCAAAGCAACGCACGCATACACATACAGTTTATGTAGTGTTGCGTCTGTGTGTGTATGCATGTACACCAAGGGTGGCCACGGAAATTTAACTTGGGAGCCAGAGCATCAGTGGCAGAGGCTGGGCTGAGAAAAAGGTAATTTTTTGGACTCCACGCACACAAAAATTTGTGTCTCGAGTTTTATGACGGGTCATAAACGACCTTTTTTGGGTCGATCGAGCGATCGTCCTCGAACTTGTAGACAGGGGGACGGCCAAGTCCAGAATTTCGCGGGGAGAAGGAAAAAGGAACGCGATCTCCAGCACTCATCAATAACAACCCTTATTTTTTACTCCTCCCTCACTCCCTCTGCCGACAATCTGCGAGCTTGAGATCGCGTTTCTGCCTCCCCGCAAAATTCGATATTTGGCCGTCCCTCTACCAACAAGTTCGACGACGATCGCTCGATCGACCCAAAAAAGGTCGTTTTATGACCCGTCATAAAACTCGAGGCACACGAATTTTTGTGTGCGTCGACGAAAAGTGACCTTTTTCTTTGCCCTCACTCTGCTGGTAAAGAGCCACGGGAGCCAAATGAGCCACTACTTGGCCATCCTTGAGGTACATTGTTGATGACGAAAGACGTAGTAGACAGCAAGAAGCGCTGCCGGCAGAGCCGATTATTATTGACTGTAATTTGTGTTATATTTATCCGATCACATTCAAATTTTGGGTTCTGGGGTTTTTATATCCAATATTATCACATATGTTTGGAACATTTGAAAATGTTTCTTCTAGTTCTTCTAGAGCTATATGATATAGTGGTCCGAACCTGATGGTTTTCATACTTTATTTTTCGAAAAAAAATTTCAGCCCGATAGCTCTTAAGACGGCTGAGTAAAACGCATACGCACAGACGGACGGACAGATAATATATTTGGGCGCGACGGTTAGTTGGTTAAGGCGAAGCCCTTCACTAATTCTGATGGCGCCCAAAGGTAGGCACATAAAAAAGGAGGAATCTGCAGTTGCAAGCTTTGCCGTTCTTTTCTCGCTTCATGTCGTTTGAATTCCCAACTGCTTTTAGCGTTGAAGATATGGTATGGCCATTACAACTGTGGATTCTTTGGCGAAGTCTGCTGATGATAGAACTTGGTGGTTCTTTAAATAGCTATACAGAAAACCAGAAACTAAGGCCTTCGGCTTAGACGAAAACTACATCCATACACTAGCCTGGGATTCGAACCCGGATCCTCGTTGTTAAGTTGACTAAATGACTGGGCCACTTAGAAAACTCATCTACCGAGGACTGCACTAGACAAATATATTTAGAGATTTATTTATATTTTAGTTATTACCGTGGCGGGCAAAATAAATAAAAAAACATTTTGATATCAAAGTTGCATTATGTAAAAAACTAATGTCATATGTAGTTTTGTTTATCGAATATAAGTGAAAATAAAGTAGAAAGTATGTATTTAAAATTTTGGCTACGCTACAACAAAGCACCATAATTATTGGTGTATTTTTTAAAACTTTCATTTGAGAGGTCCTTCTAACTTATTTGCTTATGCTGAGCCAAATATGAACTCGGCTTTGCCAAAAGTTAGTATAGAAAGAAAAGGAAATTTTGTTGTACATTTTTAACAGATTTTGGAATATCTTGAATGCGAGAACATCTTGAAAGAAATCACAGAAACATAAATTCTGTGAATTCCTATACCTTACTTTGTATACTCTTGCAATTTTATTCAGTCTGTAAAATTTATTCACTGTTGCTGAAATTGATGTTTTCTTTACATATACCTAATTTCTTTAACTTAAATTGTAGTAAAAAAAAAATAATTGGATCGCTATTAGGAAATGGCCCGACGCGCTAGTTGCCCTACTAGAGGCGGGTAAAGCGAAGCTCAGCTATTGTTTCTTTGTAGATACAATGCGACTTTGCTATATGTGGCGCCTTGGCTTTTATGAATGGTAATAGCCTCAGCAGGAACAACTGGAAATTGCTTCCGATCGATTGAGGCATGCTCTGATCGTCCACATTGGAAAACCTGAGATACTTTTTAGATAGGAGTCAACTCAGGGTCAGGAATATTTCGAAATTTTTGATCTAGCGATTGCACCAACCGATGTTTCCGTAAACTTTATCTAGAAAACAGTTATAGCTAATAAGACATTTCTACTGCAGTCGCACCATTTACAAGACCGTCACTTGTATCGACATTTACAGTAACCATGTAAATTGCCTGTGTTTCAAATGTAAGTAGTAAGCAAGATTTTGAGTTTTGGACTGCTTCATACTTTGCGCGAGCCTTAACTCGGAGAATAGGGAATGAAGTGTTTGGCCCCTAATACCAAAAGCAGCTTTTCCAGTGGGGGCGCATAGAAGAACTTGTACAGAGTTGGTGGTACCAGGTAATTTAGTCGCTCGCCATTGTAGAAACCTCGGTAAATTGTAGAAACCAATCGACTTTTACCAACATATATATATATTTTCTTGGTAGACACATTCTGCATGACATGACCATAGAACTGACGTTGCTTAAAGTTAAGCAAGCGTACAAGGGAACAAAGATTACTATCTGATACTAAAGTGGGTAGCTTAATTATACGAATTCCGTTTTCTCTTTCGGCCGCAATTTCAATATTTCTATCAACATTGGGTACAGCTAGAGCTCTAAATTCATCATCTAGAAAGCTAGCTGATACTTCGTCAGAATTATTTTCTTCTTCGGTATTTTGTTGCAGTTTGGCAAGAACAGCTTCCAAGTCTAGGTCATCGAACGTATGTTCGTTGTCATTTCTAATAAGTTCAGTCTCCTCACATCGCCAAGGCAAGAAAAGCATTATGTGCTCTAAAATAATCGGCCGGTGAAGTATTCAAGCTAAAGCGCCGCCATCTAATGATTTTTGGCTTTAAGCGCAGCTTTACTGAACCATTTCCATCCATCTGGGCAAAATTTGAACGCGTTTTCTTTTCATTTTATGCTGCCCTTATTGTTGATTTTTTGAAATCGTAAAAGGCTGAATGGTCCGGCAAGGATATTACACTCAAGGAGGAGTGTCTTTGAGCATATCGGTCAATCAAACTGGGCACATAGATATCAGTCGAGTCATCGGGAAGTTCCTCCAGCATTTTTCTGGACTCTACCATCCGAATTCTTTTATCTGGTGTATTAATAAAAATTTCTGCACTGTCTGCCACAGACATATGCAACCCCAAAATATTATATGCAGCTTCCTGTGCTGATATTTCTGTGCCATTAATTAACTTGTTACCGAGATGTTGCAGCTTTCTTTTAACAGAGATATTTCCGTGACTTATCTTAGCCATGGCTTCACGAAGCAATTGAGAGACGCCCCTGTTTGATTTGTTTATGTAGTTTATTAAGTAACTACAACAGGTATAGGCGTCTTATATAAATTGAATGCCCAAGTTTGCACGGTGTAGCCCCAAAATATCTCTACTATAAGCATTTAGCAACCTATCAGAAAATCTTCGGCGGAGAAAAACTTGCGGCTTTTTCAAACTCGATTTTAAAGCAAGCTTATACCTCTCATAGGTAGTATCAAGACAAAAAATTCTCAAAATATTAGATTTAATAAAAATTATAGAATACCTAAAGCTCAGCATAGAGGAAGAAGCTATTAAATCTAATAGCTAATCTATTAGATCCACCTTTCTGTTCCAAGACTTCAATCATCCTGTTTGGAAGAGATTCATACAAACTGGCCAAATAATTCAAAGAAATGGAATCCCAAGCCATTTCAATTGCTTTTATTAATTCTGAAACACTTGAATATTGTTTTCCTGAACTATAAATCTCCCGTGTCAGCCATCCCCACACATTTTCGATTATATTTAAATCGGGTGAGTAGGGCGGCCAGCTTAGGAGGTCCACATTTTGGCTCTTTATGAACGATTTTACAAGCCGAGCTGTATGTATTGGCGCATTATCTTGCTGATACGTCCATGGGAGAGGCCCAAAAAGGGTTTGGAAATGTGGAAAAGCCTCTACTAAAATTTCCTTGTAGCACAATGCATTCATTGTTGATGACAAAAATTTAAGTTTAAAGGTGCCATAGTACGAAATGGCCCCCCACACCATCACACCTCCAGCTCTGCTATGAAGACGGTCCAAATGATGAGGTTCTTTGCGTATGTCATGGAAATAATAACTATACCCGTCTGGACCTTCTAAATTGAATTGGTCCTGGCCACATGCTCGCGACAAAAACTGAGTCGTTGCGCTTTTCTTGCCATGTTGAGAGGAGGCTTCTTCTTAATTTTAAGTCTCTTTAAATGTTGAGCCTTCGAAATCACACGATGGACAGTGGATATACTAGCATTAACGTCACATTTTTCACGAATTTTAGCCACAGAGTCATGAGAATTGGACGCTTTTCTTAATATTAGTCGTCTCTCAGCATTGGTAATCACACTATGAGTGCGGCCTTTCATATTATTTCCATAGCCAGACACATTACTTAAAAAATTTGAAATGACATGTCGACTTCTATTGATATTTTTGGCTATTTTTGCAATTGATAGTCCAAAGTCCTTGTACGCCTTTATTTGTCCTCTTTCCTCATCAGTTAAGGACTTTCCTCGACCCATTTTGTTTTTATATTAAAGCCAATACTCGAAAATAGCAAAAAAAACCTGCTTTAACAAAATTTGTATGATCACTCGCAAAAATAAACGATCAAACTAAATGCATGTTCTATTCAAGTGACAGAAAAAATTTACTCAATTTCATACGAATTCTAACACAAAGCAAAAAAAAAAATATAACGGCTCTTTTCCAGAGGTTTCTGTTGCGTTCTGATAGACGTGAATAACTGCTAAAAGACAACTTGCAAGAAAACCGTTATTTTATCATTTCGCTTTTGAGTTCTTCGCAAAAATACAATGACCGTACAGGCTGTCCTATTCAAGTGATGAGGAGTGTATCTCAGCACTGCTGCTGCTGCTCGACGATGTCGACGATGAGGAGCAAGTCCCCGATTTTGTCTTATTCTTGTCCATGGCCAAAAGTGGCTTGACTGCCGATGAATCGGCACCAATTTGTGAGCAAGTCTGGGCCAACAGAGCCAAGGGACTCTTCTTGGCATCCATCTGTAGGGGAAATAGAAAAAAAAAATGTATTAAAATTAGTTATAATCAATCAAAAAGGTTTCGTTATGTGTTAATGTTCTATATAGAAATAACTTACTGATTGATTTATGAATTTGTTTTAAATCTTTTTAAAAATACTTCAACACAAAAATATGTACATTTTTTCGTTTTATGAAATTTTTCACACACTTTTGTTTTAACACTTTTACTTTTTATACCCTACACCCATAGGGTTAAATGGTATATTAAAGTCGCCAAAATGTATGTAACAGGCAGAAGGAAGTATATACCCACAAAGTATATATATTCTTGATCAGGATCAACAACGGAGTCGATCTAGTCATGTCCGTCTGTCCGTCCGTCTGTCTGTATGAACACGCAGATCTCGGAGACTATAAGAACTAGAGCCACCATTTGGTATGTAGACTCGTGTGGTATGTAAATATATAGAGTTAATTGGAATTTCGGCCAAGACACCTTACGCCCCCAGAATTTACATAAAACTGTTTTTCTTAAAAAGTATAGCAGATAGAAACATCAAATGTGGTTTATATACTCGTTTAGTTGGCGCGCAGAAAAAAATTGTTCCAACTTATTACTATTAGTCCTCATCTCAACCCCGGTTAATAATTTAAATGGCGACACTTTTGTGCTTCTAGGAGGGGTACTATTGATTGCTTGAAAGAGTGCAGTTCAACGTACCAATACCACATAGTCGGTTTTTCATAACAAAGTTTTGTTAGCATAGGAATAATTATCTTATGGATACGTTCAACTTGACCATTTCCCATAGGTACTCCGGTAGCTATCATTAAATGCTGAATGTTTTGCTCTTTCCAATAATCTCCGAACTGGTGAGAAACAAATGCTGCACCTCTATCTGATATAATACGCCCTGGATTTCCAAAAACTGATGCTTGAAGCCTGAGTCTATCTACTACCGCTTCTGATGCCGTATTTTTTGTTGGATAAAGCCAAATAGAATAAAACAAATAGATAGTTATAACTCTTCGCTGTCGGATCCATAGGTCCTACATGATCAACATAATAAGTCCCTAAAGGTTTATCTTCTTTATTTATTGGAGCTAAGAAACCTTCTTTCTTGCCTGCTTTACCTTCCGAAACAATGCATTCGATACAATTTTTTACAATCTCAGAGGCCTTTTGGAACAACTTCGGTATGTAAAACTTTCTCTCAACTTCCTCTTGAGATCTTTTGGCCGAAAAATTACCCTTTCTATGTGCAATCTTAATTAATTCCTCTTCCATAAGTGATGGGACCACAATTAAATCCTTAATGGGATCCTTGTACAAAACACCGTTTTTTATAAAGAAATCTTCATAAGTCTGATGCTCTAAAACAGCTGTCACTGCCCTAATCCAATCATCACTAGCTTGAGCTATTTTAAGTCTGTGATGCATTGAATCCTCTAACATCAGGACATAAGACTTAGAGCATCTACATGCTTCATTTTACTGCCACTTCTATGTTCAATTTCATACTTGAATTCTTGAAGAAATAAAGCCCAACGCGAAACTCTTACTGGAATGTCTCTTTTTTCATTGTCATTACAAAAGCATTGCAATCTGTTATGATTTTGAATTCTATTCCTAGTAAATATACGCGCCACTTCTTCAAGGCCTCCACTATTGCTAACACTTCCAATTCGTATGAGTGACTCTATGAAACGACGAAAATATGAAGTTAGCCCAAGAAACCTTTGTACACTCTTGTAATTCTGTGGTTTTGGGTAATTTTTCACCGCCTGTGTCTTTGCTTTAGAAGGCCTTATAGAACCCTTTTCGACAATGTATCCCAAAAACTCTATACTTTCTTTTAAGAACTGACACTTCTGCCATTTAATGCGCAAACCAAACTCATATGCCCTATTTAACACACATTTCAGCTTGTAAATTCCTTCTTTAATATCCTTTGAAAGAATAATTAGATCATCCATATATGTTACGACTGTGCCATTTTTAATCAAATCAATAAATGTTCCAAAGATGTAGCGGAAAAACACATGAGGGGAATTCGAAATTCCAAATGGGACATACAAAAATTCGAACTGACCGCTATGTGTCACAAAAGCAGTATACTTCCTTGAGTTGGGCTCCACAGGAACATGAAAATATCCATTTTCAAGATCCAAGGTTGTAAACAGTGTATTACCCTGCAATCTCTCAATTACATCATCTATAAGTGGCATTAAGAAATGTCCTCTTACAATCTTAGCATTCAAACGTCTATAATCACAGCAAAGTCTTTTTCCTCCATCCTTTTTTGGAACAAGAACTATAGCTGATATTCTGATGTACTTGGTTGAATGATACCCTCGGCTAACCATTTTTCTACTGTTGAGTCCACGATACCTTTATCAACGAAAGATAAACGCCTCGGCCGTTCGTATACTGGGCATTCGTCACTTAATAATATTTTCATTTCGACTGGACTCTTCTTTGACGACTGTGGTACATAACTGTGAATAAGCTGCTTGACTTCTTTGACGTCCGATTTAGTTAAATGGCACAAATCTATTTCACTCTTTTCTTCTTCAGCTAATAAACACAAACTCTCAAATTCCTGTAACATACCCTTCGGAGTTTTCACTTCTTCATTGTGTACAGTTTCTTTCGCTTCTGTGTTTGGCATCACTTCTTCTTCTCTAGGCTTAAAAATAGCATTTCCTTTTGTGATAACCAAATTAGCTAATTCTAAAATGTTGTTTCCAATCACTACTTCGTAGTCAATGTCCTCTTTTCTATAAACGTGGAACGTTAAGGGCCATTGAAGACCATCAATAGTCACCTGCGCTTTAAAACTACCTATAGTATTTAACTCACTTTTACACACTCCCAATAAACCCAATAAATAAAAATCGTTTAATTCTATACCATGAAGTTTTCTGATAATATCATCTCTTATTAAACATAGATCACATCCTGTATCTATGAGTGCAGACAGCTCAACGTTTTCACATGATATTGTTTTGAAAATGGCTTTTCCTTTTACATTGATTTCTTTTGACATTGTACTAGCCCTATTGTATTCCTTTTTAGTATCTAATTTACGTGTCGGGCATACTGATGCTTTATGCCCTATCTGATCGCATTTAAAGCACTTAAGATACTTCGCCACACTTATAGCATTTTCTCAGTTGTTTAGATATTTCCGCTTTTTTATCATCCTTCTCATTATGATTTCTGTTTCTATTTACCACTTGAGGGTGACCAAAGTAAACCTTTTCGTAAATTGTAATCTGTTCCTTCAGCTTAATGACTGTCTTTGCCTGATACAAGTTACTTTTGTTAGCTTTTGAATCAGGTATTCCTTCTATGAAATATTCTATAAGACTAGCTTCATCTAAATTTATGGAACTGCCTATTTCCCTCAGACTATAAAGGTACTCACGAAAATCTTCATTTGGGCGTTTACGTCTATTTCGCAACAATTTATGTACTTCAATTGCTGATACTTCTGAGTATCAGCAATTGAAGTACATAATGATATCCAATCAGTCACTCCTCGCTCAGTACGCACAAAAACTTCTTAGCGGACGTTGACGATACTATGCGCAGTACGTTCAAGTGGCCCCTACGACACCAGGACAAAGCCTGTTACGCGCGAGCCCAAGCAGATAACTGCCCACCTCCCACCCGACCGACCGAGAGGTGCAGCCGTATAACGCACGGCACGAATCGAGTGGACAAAATTCACAATAGAAAAGACAGACAAACACATAATACTATAGCTATCTATTAACTAAATGGGATAGGATAGATGTTTTAAGCATATTAATAGAAAACTCTGAGCCGATTACAGGGGATAGAAGATTGTAATCAGAGCAGAGGACCCTAAAAGGTTCATGCATAGCATAGTTAGAAGAACAACGACTAAGGGATAAAGGTATCAAAGGATGTCTACTCTGTCTACATGGTACCGACAGATTCACCTGAGCTAATAACTCAGGCGAGTCGATATCACCAATTAGGAGCTTGTGCATAAAAAGATACCAAGCATAATTCTATGGTTAGTTAGGGACGGAAGGTTAATCAAGAGAAGTCTACTAGAATACGAAGGCAAATGGACATTGCGATCCCAGTTTAAGCCACGAAGAGCAAATAGCAAGAACTGCTTTTGAACGGATTCTAGTCTAATCTGGTGCGACTCATATTGAGGTGACCAAATGCAAGATCCATACTCTAAAATAGGACGGACAAGCGAAGTAAAAAGAACTTTAGTTGTATAGGGGTCATCAAATTCTTTTGACCATCTTTTAATGAAACCCAGGACACTCATGGCCTTTGCGACCGTGGTGGAAATATGGGTGTTAAAATTTAACTTATGGTCCATAAGTACGCCCAAATCATTCATATTATTCAGACGTTCTAAAAAGCTGTTGTTTAGAAAATAAGTGACCAGTTGAGGAGAGTTACGAAAAAAAGTCATTACCTTACATTTGGTAGTGTTAAGATTTAGTAGATTAAACTGGCACCAGGATTGAAAGTTTTTAAGATCAGCTTGTAGCCGACTAAATGAATCTGTATCTTTATAAGTAAGACAAAGCTTGACATCGTCAGCATATATAAGCACACGCGAATGAACAATGACTGATGGAAGATCGTTAATAAATAGTGTGAAGAGCAGAGGGCCAAGATGACTACCTTGAGGTACACCAGAAGTCACAGAAATGGAAACGGAAAAAGAAGACTTAAAAAGTACCTTCTGTTTTCTATTTGTTAAATATTCTCGAGCCCAAGAAAGGAAAAGGGGTGGAAACCCAATGTCGCTCAGCTTAGAAAGTAATAGGGTATGATTAACGGAATCAAAGTCAGTCAGGCTTTGCTGAAGTCAGTGTATATGACATCAGTTTGTTTACCATTTTTGAACCCCTTGATAATTATTGATGTAAATTCTAAAAGGTTAGTGGTTGTAGATCTACGTTGGGATGGCGAAATAATAGAGCTGCAAAAATGTTGCAATTGAGAAGTTATAATTTTCTCAAAAGCTTTCGGAATAGCGGACACTTTGCCATTTTTATGCAGAGGAATAATATACGACTCCTTCCAAATAGATGGAAAAGAGGAAGATTCTACAGACAATTGAAACAATTTTAAAATGGGTTTACATAATGCGTTTGCACAGAACCTGAGTATACATCCAGGAATACCGTCTGGCCCCGGAGAATAAACAGGTTTAACTAATTTAAGTTCGGTAAGAATAGAACTTTCATCAATCACTGGATTGAAAATGCAATTAGCCTTTTTTAAATGATAAGGATACGGACTTGCTCGATATTCCGTTGAGGAATAAGTTGTTTTGAAAAAACTAGCAAACATATCGGCAATTGCCTGATCAGTGCTCGCTTTTTTATTTTGAAAAGACAAAAAAGATGGGTGCACAGAGGTCTTACGTTTAGAATTAACAAAATTATAAAATTGTTTAGGGTCAGAAGAAAACTGAAGCTTACACCGCTGAAGATAATTCTTATAGCATTGTGTATTAAGCATCATGAATTTTGAACGAGCGACTGTATACAGAGCATAATCTGATGAACGACGTGTTTTTTGGAACTTCTTATAATATCGTGTCTTCACATTTTTATACCATACACCCATAGGGTGAAATGGTATATTAAAGTCGCCAAAATGTATGTAACAGGCAGAAGGAAGCATCTCCGACCCCACAAAGTATATATATTCTTGATCAGGATCAACAACCGAGTCGATCTAGCCATGTCCGTCTGTCCGTCCGTCTGTCCGTCTGTCCGTCCGTCCGTCTGTCCGTCTGTCCGTCTGTCCGTATGAACACCTAGATCTCGGAGACTGTAAGAGCTAGAGCCACCAAATTTGGTATGTAGACTCGTGTAGTATGTAGAGTGATCAAGTTTATTTCAAATTTTTGCCACGCCCCTTTCCGCCCCCACAATTTAAAAAAAGCGTTTATCTCAAAAACTATACCAGCTAGAGACACCATATTTGGTATGTATATTCACTTAGTAAATGCACACATTTTGTATGTGTAAAAATTTTGCCACGCCCTTTTCCGCCCCCGTAATTTGAAAAACTTGATTATCTCCTGTATTTTTTTACCTTATGCAATCAAATTTGGCACACTTAAATTTAATACTAATATCTAGCAAAATACCAAATTTGATCAAAATCGGACAAAAAACAGTCGAGTTATGCATATAAACGTTTTTCCATAAGGCCAGAGTTGGCCGTTGGCTGGTGGGGGCGCTAGGGTGCTCGTATGATTGAGTGAGCGAGATACTAAGATATGCTTGTAAAAAGCATGTGAAAATGCATTTGTTTAATAAAGTTGAAATATTTGCTTTACTGGTGTATGGTATACCTAATTCGGCGAGACGACTTACTTACTTCATTCAAATTGGATAGCTCGCGAGAGAACCAGGGAGGTTTGTTAAGCCGCTCCAGCCTACCAAGAGGCACACAAATATCAAAGAGTGAATTCAGAGTATCATAGAAAAAACGAACAGCCGAGTTCATATCACTACAATTGTACAGATAAGACCAATCGGTAGTAGCAATGTTTTCATTAAGGCTGGCAAAGTCAGTCTTACGAAAGCACCTAGTTAGTGGTAACTCATTTGAACCAAGTAATGGTGAAAGCAAGGGCAAATCAATTTTTAAATTTAATGTAGGATGAAATTTGTCTTCTGGAAGAACAAATGGTTCGATCCTAGAAACCTCACAATAAGAAGAATCCAATACAAAAGTAAGATCTAACGATTTTCCATTAGAATTTAAGACTTGGGATAAAGATAAGCCTAGAAGGCCATCAATAAAGTCATGTGACAAAGAGGGCAGCAACGTGGTAGATTCATCTGTTAGTGACCATGCTAAAGCGGGTAAATTAAAATCACCTACAACTATGAGCATGTCTTGACTCGAAACTAAAGAGGAGACAAACTGAATTGTCTCTAAATGATTTAAATATACCACCATGTCTGACAATGGTGGAATATAGGAACAAGTAATGATAGGCATTAAAAGATTTAAAATTTACTTTAACACCGACAAACTCAATCTCCTGGGTACTAGAAAATTGAATCATTTCAGATGATAAAGCAGCATCCACAGCTATCAGAACGCCACCACCTATGCGAGAAATCCGGTCACGTCTGAAAATAGAAAAGTTTGTGGAAAAAACCGATGCATCAGCAATATCAGGTTTTAGCCACGTCTCTGTGAAAGCTAGAATGTTATGCTCAAAAGAAAGACTATCTACATAGAGATTAGGAAGTTTAGATTTCAGTCCTCTAACGTTCTGGTAACCCAGGTTAAGGGACGAAGCTAGTTTTTTGACACACCAGCAGATGCTGATGTGGCAGGAATAGTATTAGTTGTTGTTGTAGGCAAGCGAATCAATTGCCGATTTTTCTTTTTTACAGTATATACGCACAAAAACTTTTGCTGCACCTTTTAATAATTGCTTCGCATAGATAAATTTCTGTAAAGAGTTCCATTGAACTGCTTCTGCATTATCTTCAAAATCCCGTAACCAATTTTCTATAGACGGTTGACCTGACCCATTGAACGAAGAAAGAGAATCCTCAATGTCGCGCAAAGTAAAATTATTTCTAACTACAGTTGGTGCCGTAGACTGAAATGATCCCGCATCATCACTTTCGGATTCAACCTCGACTTCGTCAGCCACCAAACCGAAATGTTCGAGAAGACGATCTTGCAACGATTGCTTTCTACCAGTTATTGCCAAATTCAAACTGGCCAACTTTGCTTTGAGCTCATTTACATTTAAACTTAATACTTCGTCTCTATTCATTTTGTATTCGTCGTAGATAACTCGTTACAGCTGAAATTTCAATATATTTTACAAAACTACTCTACTCTTACTCTATTGTTAGTAATTTAATTTTCTCTTCTTTTAGCAATTACAAAATATAATTATTTCTCTTTCAACATTTACTTTTCTTTTAATTCCAAATTTATTTACTTCACTTTTGAATTCCAAATTTATTTACTTTACTTTTGAATCAACATTAATTTACTTTACTTTTATTCAAGCCAATCTTTAAATTATTAGTTATAATTTTGACATAAACTTATATTGATTTAATTTAATGATTGCATCAACTCAATTTAAATTATAACATTTTACGTTCTGTACATCTGGCTCACCACTATGTTGCCTTCTCGCTCGCTCGTGTTGACTCACCAACGCCGTTTATTCGCGCCAATTCTGCTGATATACCGATCTTTCACGAATGCTCTCACTAACGCTGTCTCGCTCGTGACGCCAATGCCGATGCCTCGCTCTTGTACAAATTTTTCCAAACTTGTGCGTCTCGCTCTTGCCGCCAATTGTTGTAGCTTCTCTTGCCGCCAATTTTCACAAGCTTCGCTTGCCGCCAATTCTCAAGAATTTCCCACTCTAGGTACAGCTGCTCACCACATAGATTCTATGTTCCAGGCCATTTGCCACATAA
This sequence comes from Drosophila willistoni, assembly GCF_018902025.1. Lineage (NCBI taxonomy): Eukaryota > Metazoa > Arthropoda > Insecta > Diptera > Drosophilidae > Drosophila > Drosophila willistoni. The sequence goes on along the minus strand of NW_025814065.1, from coordinate 86,956 downwards.
ATCTACCAACTCAGTGAATAGTTCCCACGACGATACTCCAACACATTTACCAAAATTACGCTATACCAGCCTCATTGCCACGTAAATTTGTGCAAAATTCCAACGATCGTCAATCTCTTTGCGTTTTCAGCCTCTTTGCCACGCAAACTTCAGGGTTCTATACTGTTCGCACCTCCACACTTTTCACTCTCACTTGAACTTGGACGTTTCGCTGTCTCTCTCTAACATACAAGCATTCATCAATTGGGGTGGTTTTTTTTACCGCTCCTTGTACATTAAGGTTAAATCAAACACACATTTTTTTCGAACTTTCTGTCTTTGGCGACTCAATTTTAATGAATTTTTCGCTTCGAACGATTTGTTTTAATTATTAGTGTTCTTTATTTAACAACATCTTTTAACTGCACGTAAGTTCGATGCACTATGTAAATGTACATATCTCACTTCTGACACCAATTTGTGGGACTCGCTAATGCAATCCCACTTTTTCCTCCCGAATTTCTAGGCCGTTTTTACTCACAATCAATCAGTTTTATTCAACATTATTTCTTTATACATTTATCACTTAATTACCACATAACTACACTCTTCTTATTCGAGCAGCCACGAGGAACACAACCGGTCGACACAACTTGACGCCATAAAACTCTTGATATCGTTGATAAACTTTAAATTATGCACCTCTGAACTGGTTCAGTACAATCGACCGCTTCTCGTCTCTCGACCCATTCCCACACCTATTTCTATCAAACTACTAAATTTGATAGAAATCGGACTAGAAACATACAAAATATACGTATGAACGTATTTTGCTACGCGATCCATAAGGGCAGAATTGGCCGTTGGCTAGTGGCGGCGCTAGAGTGGTCGTGTGTTTGTAGAGTGATCGAGATAGCATATGGTATGAGGCATGTTAAAACAATTTAATAGACATACATTTGGTTTTCGAAATTTTAAATATTTGTTTCACCTGGTGTATGGTATACCCAAGTCGGCGAGGCGACTTACTTACTTCATTTGAATTTATTTTTAAATATATATTTTTTTTAAGAAAAAACTTTTAAGACTATTTTAATTCAATTTTTTACTTTGAATCACAAAAATCTTTAACAATTTTACTGTATGAAAATTTCTATAGTTTTGACGGAAATTTTTGTTTTTGTAAGAATTTACATTTTTAACGACTTTTAAAAGAAATGCATTTGGTTTTAAATTTATAGTTTCTAGTAAACTCTCAACTGAAAAATTTATTTTCTTTTTGTACTTTGCCAAATACAGAATTTTTTCATTGCTAAATTTCCAAATTTGTTCTGTTTTTCTATATCAATTTGTGGTTATAAAAAAAAAAATACCAACCGTTGTGGGCAAAAGTGCCAAATAATCCGGTTGCAAATATTGGTTGTGGCCAATGGTAACAACACCGCCGCCTCATTCCAGGACAACCTTGTTTAAGTTGTTGTTTGTGTTGTTGTTCTCGTTAGTAAATCCACAAGTAAAGTTTAGATAACGTTGAAAGTAATCCACAAAATAATGCGACGGCAATAATCCAAAATTTGTCTTTGTGAGATGAAGGCGATTCACTTTTATTTTTTTTAGATACATATTTTATTTCAAGTATATATTTTTTTTCGCATAGCACATGTGGGCCAAAAATTGATATATTTTCTGGACGTTGACGCGTACAATGCGAAGTACGTTCAAGTGGCCCATACGACACCAGGACATAGCCTGTTTCGCGCGAGCCCAAGCAGAGCGCTGTCCACCTCCCGCCCGACCGACCGTGGGGCGCAGCCGCATATCGGACTGCACGATCGCGTCGACAAATACAAATAAAACGGGCAAACAATTAAAAATATGATTAACTACAGCTAATTACAAGCTAAATGTGCTAAAATAGAAGTTTTCACAAGGGAAAGAGAGGCTTCTGATCTGATTACGGGATACAAAGATTGTAGTCAGAACATAGGACTCGAAAAGGTTCATGCAAAGAATAGTTAGAACTACAGTGTTTTAAGGATAGAGGAATAAAATTTCTAGTAGCTCTACGGGGTACAGATAGGTTTAACTGGTTCAATAGCTCAGGAGAGTCTATTTCACCTATTAAAAGTTTGTGAATTAAGATAGCACCGAGCATTACTTTACGATTAATTAAAGAAGGAAGATTGATTAAAAGAAGCCTACTGGAGTATGATGGCAAATTGACATTGCGATCCCAATTTAGACCGCGAAGAGCAAAAAGCAGAAATTGCTTTTGAACAGATTCAATTTTACTTTGGTGCGTCTCATATTGAGGTGACCATATGCAAGATCCGTACTCTAAGATAGGACGGATTAAAGAAGTATACAGAATTTTTGTTGTGTACGGATCGTCAAACTCTTTTGACCATCGTTTCACAAACCCAAGAACATTCATAGCTTTACTAACTGTAGCATAAAAATGAGGATTAAAAGTTAATTTGTGGTCCATAAGAACACCCAAGTCATTGATAATATCTAACCGTTCTAAGGCAGTTTCGTTAAGATAATAAGTTGCTAAGTATGGAGTGCATCTATAAAAAGACATAACTTTACATTTAGAGCCGTTAAGGTTTAATAGGTTTGTTTCACAGCAACTCTGAAGATCATTAAGATCCGATTGAAGTAGGCAAGAAGACGATATGTCTTTAAAACTGAGGTAAAGCTTGACAGCGTCCGCATACATAAGCACCCGAAAATGTAACACTACCAATGGAAGATCATTTATAAAAAGAGTGAATAGCAATGGACCCAAATGACTACCCTGAGGTACTCCAGAGGTCACTTGGATGGTCTTAGAAAATGAAGACTTAAAGAGGACCTTTTGTGTACGCTTAGAAAGATATTGAAGAATCCAATCTAGCAAAAGGCTGGGATGCCAAGTGCGTTTAATTTATATAAAAGCAGAGTATGATTAACAGAGTCAAAGGCCTTGCTGAAGTCAGTATAAATGACGTCAGTTTGCAAGGCAGTCTTGAACCCTTTGATTGAGTGAGATGTAAATTCTAATAGGTTAGTAGTTGTCGATCTACGTTTTTTAAACCCATGTTGTGATGACGAAATGATTGAGCTACAAAAATGCTGCAATTGAGATGTTATTATTTTCTCAAATGCTTTGGGTATGGCAGACAATTCACAAATACCCCTTTAATTGGAGGCTTCGGACTTTTCTCGCGATCCTAAACAATTTTATAAATTTTAAATAGAAAACCTAAGTTTACATCGCTGAAGATAATCCTTATATTATTGATCGAGCAACTACATATAGGGAAAAATTCGATGCTTTACCGGATTTTTAAGGAGATCCATTAGACCATCCTAGAGTCACACGCGGCACACAAACATCAAAGAACGAATTAAGAGTTTTATAGAAGACAGAAATGGCAGAGTCCATATCCGTGCAAGTATACAGATATGTCCAATCATTAGTTAACAAGAGTTTTTTAAGTTTAGTAAAGTTTGTCTTGCGAAAACATCGGGTTGCAGGAATCGAGTTATTATGTCGAGACATAACACCAAAAGGAAGGTCAATGGTTACATCCAGAGTTGGATGAAAGTTGTCTTCGGGGATAAGGGATCAGTCCTGGAAACATCGCAGTTGGAAGAATCCAACACAAATACCAGATCTAGTGATCTGTTACGACTATTCTGGACAGGATTTATTTGAGTTAGGGACAACTCAAGCAGACCATCTATGAAACAATGTGACAAGAAGGGCAACAGTATTAAAGAATCAAATGAGAGGGTCCAGGCAATCTCAGGTAAATTAAAATCTCCCAGAACAACGAGTAAGTCTTTGTCGGAGATATATGAGGAAATAAGTTGAATAGCTTCCAAATGGTGAGTGGATACTGCCAAGTCGGACTGTGGTGGAATATACGAACAAGTAATATAGACAGAAAAAGAATTAAACGAAATTTTAACACAAACAAATTCAATCTCCTGATTGGAGGACTGGACAATTTCAGACGAGAACGCCGAGTCAACAGCGATCAAAACGCCACGACCATTTGACCTACAACTGGTGCAGACGAGCCGGAAGGAACGTTATTCACAGAGGCAGGTAGCAAGCTAATCGGAGGCCGATTCTTCTTTTTTATTGTATACTCTTTTAGAACAGGGTGTTCTGGCCAAAGATCTTTATGACATATTTGGCCAAAAAGATCTGGGGAGACACCTATTTTAAAGGACGAAATGTCCCGAGTATATGAAAAACGGAACTTTTCCACAGCAATGTTTGGTGCTTCAACTTTGCCCTGGATGAAGGCTATGACTTCTTCAGAAGTAGTACTGGGATCAAGCCTCGAAATAAAAATTAGCTTTTTGGGTGGAACTACAACAAGGCATCCAGGAATACAAGGCACAGCAGTAGCGGCTACAGCAGACGCAGCAGCAGCTGAAGCAGCCAGCACTTTACTAGCTCCTCTTGTAACTAGTTTATTGGCAATATTCCTGGAAACGGATGTTTGCCCGGACGGTTCGGAAACTACAACCTATATCGTGTTAGTAGGTGGAATACTGTCTCCAGGGGAAATGGGAAGAGACTCCACACCTGCCAAAGCCGGACTCCTAAACGATATCAGCTGCTGTACATTTGGTGACATAGGGTCAATGTCGAAAGCCGGAACTGGTAGAGACGAATGTGCCGACGGACTGAGGGACGCGGCCTGAAACCTGGCCCTCTTTCGAGTCGGAGATTCAATCAAAAGTTTAGAACTTCTGAATTGAACCTCCATCGCCAAAAACTCCTCTTGGAGCTTATGAACGCAAGCTGACAGGGTTTAAAATGCATCCCCAGTCCGTTTCATAAAACTTCGCATCTCGAGCTCCAAGCCACGACACGAATCGCAGCCCCTTTTAAGGCCGCCACCCTGTGCAATACTATCCCGCACATTGACTGTGTAACCAGCACATTATAAGTGCATTACATTGTCACACAGCCAACAATAAAGAAAGAAAGTCTTCACTGGTCTTGCTGGGATTATTGCAATTATATTTGCAACAGACAGACATTATTAAATAATTGATTTATACAAAAACAAATTATAAATCAATATTAGAAAGAGAAAACAAAAAGAGAATATTTGGACTTATCTGTATTAAAACACACAACAACAAAAACTTGTCACAAGCGCGAAGTTAACGGCCGCGAGCGCGATCAAAAGAGAAAACAAAAGAATGGAGAGCACCAACACCACACAAACAAAAACAAACTATGAACTGTAAAGTGAGAGCGCGGGTGGGAGCAAAAAATATAACGAAATCAAAAACTAAGCAGCGCAACAACAAAATTATATTTGCGTTTGTTAAAGATTATAAATTTATATAAATGTTTATAAATTTAACGCAAACTTCGCGATGAGTATAGCGATTTATTAAGAATTAGTAAGGCAATGATTTAAATTGAATATTATAAATTAGCTTCACGAAAAAATGAAAGACAAAAATTAAGCGAGAGCGCAAAAAAAACACGACCGGCTTCGATGAGTGACAATAATTGAGATGTGTACTCAATAAGTTTGAAAGAAACTTCCGTCTTGTGTTTTATTTTTTTTTTTTTGTTAATAGTTAAATGGCTTTTTATCGCTTAATACTTGTTTCGTGTGTTAAGTGTTTTATTATATTATCATTGCTTTTGCGGTCGACAGTTTTCCAAAATGCAGGCATAATTTATTAACCTTTGAAGTAAACTTCTTAAAATATATATTTCCAAATGCTTTTTATTTGTTACTGTAGCAGGAGAGACCGTCACACTTGCTCTCTTGCTACTCTTCGATCCCAGTATTTTAATTGACTCTCTGAGAGAGGTAAGTTTACCGCGTATGTCGTGTGAGTCAGTCGTTGCTGAGCGTTGAGGAGTGTTAGACAGATATCAAGAGAACATTAATGATAAATAAAACTATAATAAACGAAATAAAAAAAAATAAACTATTTTATTACGAAATAAAATAAACTACAATTAATTTAAAGCAAATAATAAAATAAATTTGCCAACTTTAAAGAAGTGGCTGGAGCTGTTGGACTCGCCTACAACAGGGTCAAAGGCTGAGCTTGTGGCGCGCTTCAACGATGTTACAGTGGATCGATGAGGAGCTTGTTCCATATCTATTGGAACTGTGACTGTCAAGGAAAGTACAGAAGAAAAAGGTAACTGTCAACTGTCAGAGACCACAAATGAGAAAGAAGGAGACAACAACACTGATGTCTTGCTGAAAAAATTGTGCGATTTACTGCGACCACAATTGTTCGACATAGTGGCGACTCAACGCCAGACACAAAACGAAGCGCACGAAATGAAGCGTTGTTGGAATTTATTGGGAACTCGTGTGGAAAGAAATGGGTCACGCAGTGGACAAATATAAGCGTGTGTATATGGAATCAAAGGTGTTCAAATGCACATGCTTCTAGTCTCCAAGCTTAAAGGACGGGCTCATGAGTGGCTACATGCCACTGGTACGCGCAGTTTGGAACCCGTGGACAACATATGTGAGCAGCTTGTCGAGTCGTTTGGGAAAACTGTGTCTCAAGCAGATGCCAGGCGCCTATTCGAGTCTCGAATTCGGAGCGCCAATGAGAGTTTCGTCAGTTACATCGATGAGAAGGCCAGGCTGTCAGATGCTATCTGCATCAGCGAAGAGGAGCGAGTAGACAAAGCCATTGAAGAGATTCCTGTGGAGGGACTCCGCATTCCAGCTCAGATTCAAGGATTCAAGTGCATTGCAGAATTACGCCGTGCATTTTCAGGCATTCAGATACCGGTACAGCGAGCACCAAGAGAAACTACAAAGGTGGCCGCTACGGGCAGACGTTCCAAAGAAGATTTCCTTTGCTACAACTGCAACTCAAAGGGCCACATGAGCAAGGACTGTAAGAAACCCGACAGAGTGCCAGGGTCCTGCTTCGGATGCGGTGCCTTGGATTATTGGGTGGCTAAGTGTCCACTTAATAAAGAGAAGCTAGCTAAAGGATGTGATGAAGTAAGATATGTTATCAACAAGATTGTCATATTCTGAGAAAGGAAAATTGCAGGCGATGTTAGACGGGTACTTGGAGAAGAAGATCATTCGCTCTAGTGAGTCGGAGTATGCATCACCCATTGTGTTGGTGCCTAAGAAAGCTGACGAGTTAAGGTTGTGCATTGACTTTAGGAGATTGAACAAAGTTTTGTTGAAAGATAACTACCCTATACCTCTGATAGACGATTTATTTGACAAGCTTGGCGACAAACGTTTTTTTTCTAAATTGGATCTAAAAGATGGCTATTTTCACGTGTTAATGGAGGAAAACTCAGTTAAATATACATCTTTCCTCACTCCGTTAGGCCAGTTTGAATTCCTCAGGATGCCAATTTGTCTGAAAAACTCATCATCAGTGTTTCAAAGATTTGTGAACAAAATTTTTACAGATATGTTTAGAGATAGTAAAGTAATGGTGTATCAAGACGATATCATGGTAGCCAGTAGAACTGCCGAAGAGCACCTGGATATACTGGAAGAAGTTTTTAGAAGGATAATCAGAAACAAGCTGGAGTTGCGTATAGATAAGTGTGAGTTCTTTCAGTCAAGCATTAAATACTTGGGATTTCTCATATCGGAAGAGGGCACTAGAGTCGATGACAAAGGCGTAGATGCGGTTAAGAACTTTCCCATACTAACAAATGTTCACACAGTAAGAAGTTTTATTAGAAACTTTTCGTTAATTGCAAAACCACTCTATGACCTATTAAAGAAATATAGGGTGTTTAAATTTGGAAAGGAAGAGCTGGAGTGTTTTTCGTTGCTCAAAGATAAACCGGAGAATCTACGGTGTTGGCAATATATAACCACAAGGACGAAGTAGAGCTGCATTGTGATGCGAGCGCGTTAGGCTTTGGGGCAATGTTAATGCATAGGAAAGAAGACAAAAAATTGCACCCTGTTTTCTATTTCTCAAAACGGACGTCTGATGTAGAATCAAGGTACCACAGCTTCGAATTAGAGACTTTGGCAATACTATATGCAGTCCGCAGGTTCAGAGTGTATTTACAGGGAAGATATTTTAAAGTAATTACAGATTGTAATTCGCTGAGTCTCACTCTCAATCAAATTGAATTAAACCGAAGAATTGCGAGATGGGCGCTTGAGCTACAGAATTATGATTATGAAGTAGTGCACAGGGCAGGCAAACAGATGCAGCATGTAGATGCGCTTAGTAGATATACGAACATACTTGTTGTAGATACAAATAGTTTTGAAGACAATCTTGTTATATGCTAGAACAGGGACGAAAAGTTGCGGGAAGTGAAAAGAAAGTTGGAATTTGCTGAGGATAAGTTATTTGAAATGAGAAACGGAATAATTTACAGGAAAACCAATGACGAAAGGTTGTTGTTTTGTGTATTGAGGGAAGTGGAAGAGTCAACCCTTTTCAAGTATCATAACGAACTAGGTCACATCGGCAGAGATAAAGTAATGGATGCCATTTCGAAAAGAGGAAGGAATATTGCACAGTATTCCTAAAGGGAATTGACCCTTTGAACTAATTCACATTGATCATTGTGGTCCTAGAGCATCAGGCAGAGGCAAAAAGCACTTGTCTATTATTATTGATAGTTTTACGAAGTTCGTCAGACTATATCAAACAAAGACGACGAATACTAAAGAAGCGGTGTTAGCTCTCAAAGACTATTTTAGGGCCTACAGTCGACCCTTTTCCATAGTGTCGGATAGAGTAAGCTGTTTCACGTCATCAGAGTTCGAGATGTTTGTAACTCAGAATAACGTTAAGCATATTAAGATTGCCACAGGGTCCCCTCAAGCTAATGGCCAAATTGAGAGGGTGAATCGTACCATGGGACCTATGCTTGCTAAATTATCGGAACCAGAAAAGGGTATGTACAATTATATATCTGGTCTTTCCAGATAGGAAAAAAAGATATTGTTTTGTTGAATACTTAAAAACTAAAGTACAAAGATGTCTTAGAGTAATATTTATAGGCTAAACTTGTGAGCCCTTTAGTGGCTATTGGTGAGATTTGATTGGTACAAATTCAATGCTGAATTAGAGTTCTCACGCTTTTGACTTTTAGGGGGACAATTATTATTGCAAGTGTTCGATTAAACGGATTTGATTGGCCATGATTTTAATGCTTAATTAGCGTTCTCACGCTTTTGACTTTTAGGGGCACAATTGTTATTGCAAGTGTCCATTTGTTTATTATAAAAAACGGATGTTTACTTTAAAGTTTGATTTTAGGGGCGAAAAGTTTATAAGGTTTAGGGTATTGAAGTTGGATATATGACTCCACCATCCTAAAAAAATAGTCTGTCCTCAGGCGGATACATTGGGATATATTGAGGGGTTTTTCTCAGCTGTAAATATTGGAGTATCAATTTTGTTTATAATTTGGGACTCAATTTTTTCAACAATTGGGGTTTCGATTATTTCTGTGGGACCACGATTGTTATTTCATCGAAAATTCTTAATTATTAATTCTTGTGGCATTGCCTTAAACTTATAGATTAAGTATGTAATCAAACTTATTATAGTAAGTATAAAAGTGGTTAATGTAAAAGTTTGAAATGCAGTATAATATTTTGAATGTTCGTTAATTATCTCTTTTGTTTGGATAAAGGAAATAGGTCTAGCCTGGTGATATTGTTTGTTACATAAATGCTTTGGCTATAGTCAAGCAATGAATTTATTATTGATATTTCGTTATTTATTTTATTATGTTATTGCCTTCTATTATTAATTCGTTGTTTACGCAATTTTGATTAAGTTTAGTTTTTGGTAAATTCCATGTTACAATTATGTTTGGTTCAATGTAATTTGTTTGAAAATTCTTATATGTCTTACCGTATTTACACGTTGGGATTTGATTTAAAATGCCTATTATACATTCGTTACTTTTTATTTGTTTTGTATTTTTATTGAACAAAGTGTTGTTGTTAAAATAGTATTTATCGTATGAATTTTCTGTCAAAATATTTTTATTCTCATCTGGATAAGGAAGTATCTCAAAGATAGGGGTTTTTATTATTTCTTGAGGAATGTTTGAAATGATAAATATTTCGTTTGAATTTGGTTTAAGCAAGTTGGATGTTTTTGTATTCAATAGTTTTTCCGAATTAACATGATTTAAGTGTTTTAAAAGATTTGGGTTGAAAATTCATGGTCTAGTGAGCTGCATGCCCATTTCTATGTCTTCAATGTATTCTGTGAAGTGCTCAAAATTAAAGATTAGAACTTCTAATTTTACTGATTTTTCCTTTTCTTCCTTAAGGTTGTTTAGTACTTCTAAACCTTTATTGCTTTCAAGATTATTTATTTTTTCTTCTAACTCGTCATTATCGTCCTGATCAAGAGTACCAAAAAAATATTTTTACATTGAACCAATTACGTTAATTAGTCCTCGTTTGTAACGTTTTACAATTTGTATTTCACTAATTTCCCTACTTAGTTTTTCTGTTAGGTATTGAATATGAATTATGTCTTTAAATTCCTGTGCTTGTTGCATTAAATTATTATAGGTAATGTCTATTAGTGTTAAATTTACTTTTAAATAATGATATTCAAAGTTTGTAGGTAAGTCCATGGTTCCTGTTTTAAATATTAAGTAACCATTTGGTGCTTTACTGGGTTTATGTCAATGGATTGACTGATTTTAATGTTAAGAATAGCATGATGCACAAAAAAGTCATCTTGAGTTGTTGACCTGTAATGTATCAATTGTCGTATTTGCTTTTATTAATTTTTTTTTCTTTTTGAATTTTGATTTTTAGTGTGTGACCTTTTGTCGTCTATTTCTTTCTCCAAAATGTTTCTCATCTAACTGATTTATTTCTCCTGTCTTTTTGAATGGATTTGTTGTTTTTGACTTTACTAATGGTGCTTGTTTAAATCTAGTATCGATTACGAAGTCGTGTCTATCTTTATTTAAATTGTTTATTTTATGTATTTTGTTCGTTTGGGTATTATAGTCGGGTGATCCTGCATAGATAAAAATGTCCACTGGTGTTCGGTTAGTTGTTTTATGTATATGTAGTTGTATATGTAGAGAATTTTTTTAAATTTAAGTAATTTATCATCGATGTCATTTTTACTATTTATAATTCTGAGTTTTTCATTTACTGTTTTATGGAATCTTTCTACGTCAGAAATGCCGTTTTTACTTGTTGTAATTTTTAACTTTACATTTTCTTCTTGTAGCCAATTATTTAGTGCTATACACAGAAATGCTGAATCTTTGTCTGATTTTATTTCTATTGGTTTGCCCATTTCAGTAAATACTTTCATAATTGCTCTCTTGGCTTCTAACCAATCTCTAGATTTTACTTCTATAAGTGTTGCAAATTTGGAGTAAATGTCAATGCATGAAAGGAATTGTAAATTGTCGAACATATAAAAGTCCATGAGTGAGTTCGATTTTCGAATAATACCCTGTTCGATCAATTCATTTATTTGTTTATTGATTTCTATATCAAATGTTTGGGGATATTTGTATGGACGTTTATAAATTGGGTCCTCATGTTTTGTACAAATAGAGTGCTTTATAGTACTCGTGAAAGTCAAATTTTCACCTTCGCGGTACTGAATGTCTCTGAATTCGTACAAGACTTTTTTAAGTTTTTGTGTTTCTTCGTTGTTTAAATAGTCGAGTCTATACTCGTTGCTTTCTATTATTTCATTTTCAATCGCAAAATTTGTGTCTGGGTCCCTATCTGTAGGTAGGTCCAAACATTCTATATTATGTTCTTCTTCTATTTCTTCATTATCTGTGAAATAAAATGTATAGTTTCCTAGATTTGCGTATTCTTCTTCGTAATTTATTTGCGCTTTACATGCTTTTAGGAAAGCTCTGCCTATCCACATGTCATATTTATTTGAAAATTTATGGATATAAAATTTTTGTTCTGTCGGACAAAGTTTGCTGGGTGCAAGTAAAATGATTTCTTTTAATTCTACTGCTCCTTCAATCATGTGTATTTTGGAATCTCCTAAATAGGTTTTGAAATTAAACAAATTTGAGTCGACTACACATCTCAAAGGTTTATTGTTCATTGTTATTCTGATGAAGGACTTGTCTCGGAATGAAGCTGTTATTGAGTTGGTCAATGAAAAAGTTAGATCTGATAGAAAATGTGAAGAAAAAAAAGAAACTACTGATGACCAATCTCTAAGCGAAATAGAATTTGAATTATTAAATATCGAGTGTTTCAACAATGGAGTTGATTGCAAATTAGGTGAAAGATTAGATTTTAAAATCCGGAAAAAGTTTCTCAAAGTGTGAGCAATTGTTTGAGAATTCATATTTGGTAACACAAAGGCCTGAATTGCCTGATGTAAAATGTGAAATGAAGCTCAACTTGGAGGGGTCGAAGGCATTCAGTTGTGCGCCTAGAAGATTGTCATATTCTGAGAAAGGGAAATTTGCAGGCGATGTTAGACGGGTACTTGGAGAAGAAGATCATTCGCCCTAGTGAGTCGGAGTATGTATCACCCATTGTGTTAATGCATAAGACAGCTGGCGAGTTTGGGTTGTGCATTGACATTAAGAGATTGAACAAAGTTTTGGTGAAAGATAACTACCCTATACCTCTGATAGACGATTTATTTGACAAGCTTGGCGACAAACGTTTTTTTTCTAAATTGGATCTAAAAGATGGCTATTTTCACGTGTTAATGGAGGAAAACTCAGTTAAATATACATCTTTCGTCATTCCGTTAGGCCAGTTTGAATTCCTCAGGATGCCAATGGGTCTAAAAAACTTATCAACAGTGTTTCAAAGATTTGTGAACAAAATTTTTACAGATATGATTAGAGATAGTAAAGTAATGGTGTATCAAGACGATATCATGGTAGCCAGTAGAACTGCCGAAGAGCACCTGGATATACTGGAAGAAGTTTTTAGAAGGATAATCAGAAACAAGCTGGAGTTGCGTATAGATAAGTGTGAGTTCTTTCAGTCAAGCATTAAATACTTGGGATTTCTCATATCGGAAGAGGGCACTAGAGTCGATGACAAAGGCGTAGATGCGGTTAAGAACTTTCCCATACTAACAAATGTTCACACAGTAAGAAGTTTTATTAGAAACTTTTCGTTAATTGCAAAACCACTCTATGACCTATTAAAGAAATATAGGGTGTTTAAATTTGGAAAGGAAGAGCTGGAGTGTTTTTCGTTGCTCAAAGATAAACCGGAGAACCTACGGTGTTGGCAATATATAACCACAAGGACGAAGTAGAGCTGCATTGTGATGCGAGCGCGTTAGGCTTTGGGGCAATGTTAATGCATAGGAAAGAAGACAAAAAATTGCACCCTGTTTTCTATTTCTCAAAACGGACGTCTGATGTAGAATCAAGGTACCACAGCTTCGAATTAGAGACTTTGGCAATACTATATGCAGTCCGCAGGTTCAGAGTGTATTTACAGGGAAGATATTTTAAAGTAATTACAGATTGTAATTCGCTGGGTCTCACTCTCAATCAAATTGAATTAAACCGAAGAATTGCGAGATGGGCGCTTGAGCTACAGAATTATGATTATGAAGTAGTGCACAGGGCAGGCAAACAGATGCAGCATGTAGATGCGCTTAGTAGATATACGAACATACTTGTTGTAGATACAAATAGTTTTGAAGACAATCTTGTTATATGCCAGAACAGGGACGAAAAGTTGCGGGAAGTGAAAAGAAAGTTGGAATTTGCTGAGGATAAGTTATTTGAAATGAGAAACGGAATAATTTACAAAAAAACCCAGGACGAAAGGTTGTTGTTTTGTGTATCGAGGGAAATGGAAGAGTCAATCCTTTTCAAGTATCATAACGAACTAGGTCATATCGGCAGAGATAAAGTAATGGATGCCATTTCGAAAAGAGGAAGGAATATTGCACAGTATTCCTAAAGGGAATTGACCCTTTGAACTAATTCACATTGATCATTGTGGTCCTGGAGCATCAGGCAGAGGCAAAAAGCACTTGTCTGTTATTATTGATGGTTTTACGAAGTTCGTCAGACTATATCCAACAAAGACGACGAATACTAAAGAAGCGGTGTTAGCTCTCAAAGACTATTTTAGGGCTGCAGTCGACCCTTTTCCATAGTGTCGGATAGAGTAAGCTGTTTTACGTCATCAGAGTTCGAGATGTTTGTAACTCAGAATAACGTTAAGCAGATTAAGATTGCCACAGGGTCCAAGCTAATGGCCAAATTGAGAGGGTGAATCGTACCATGGGACCTATGCTTGCTAAATTATCGGAACCAGAAAAGGGTATATACAATTATATATCTGGTCTTTCCAGATAGGAAAAAAAGATATTGTTTTGTTGAATACTTAAAAACTTAAGTACAAAGATGTCTTAGAGTAATATTTATAGGCTTAACTTGTGAGCCCTTTAGTGGCTATTGGTGTGATTTGATTGGTACAAATTTAATGCTGAATTAGAGTTCTCACGCTTTTGTTTTTTAGGGGGACAATTATTATTGCAAGTGTTTGATTAAACGGATTTGATTGGCCATGATTTTAATGCTTAATTAGCGTTCTCACAATTGTTATTGCAAGTGTCCATTTGTTTATTATAAAAAACGGATGTTTACTTTATAGTTTGATTTTAGGGGGCGAAAAGTTTATAAGGTTTAGGGTATTGAAGTTGGATATATGACTCCCCCATCCTAAAGAAAATAGCCTGTCCTCAGGCGGATACATTGGGATATAGCGAGGGGTTTTTCTCAGCTGTAAATATTGGAGTATCAAATTTGTTTATAATTTGGGACTTAATTTTTTCAACAATTGGGGTTTCGATTATTTCTGTGGGACCACGATTGTTATTTGATCGAAAATGCTTAATTATTAATTCCTGTGGCATTGCCTTAAACTTATAGATTAAGTATGTAATCAAACTTATTATAGTAAGTATAAAAGTGGTTAATGTAAAACTTTGAAATGCAGTATAATATTTTGAATGTTCGTTAATTATCTCTTTTGTTTGGATAAAGGAAATAGGTCTAACCTGGTGATATTGTTTGTTACATAAATGCTTTGGCTATAGTCAAGCAATGAATTTATTATTGATATTTCGTTATTTATTTTATTATGTTATTGCCTTCTATTATTAATTCGTTGTTTACGCCATTTTGATTAAGTTTAGTTTTTGGTAAATTCCAAGTTACAATTATGTTTGGTTCAATGTAATTTGTTTGAAATCTTATATGTCTTATCATATTTACAAGTGGTTGGGATTTGATTTAAAATGCCTATTATACATTCGTTACTTTCTATTTGTTTTGTATTTTTATTGAACAAAGTGTTGTTGTTAAAATAGTATTTATCGTATGAATTTTCTGTCAAAATATTTTTATTCTCATCTGGATAAGGAAGTATCTCAAAGATAGGGGTTTTTATTATTTCTTGAGGAATGTTTGAAATGATAAATATTTCGTTTGAATTTGGTTTAAGCCAGTTGGATGTTTTTGTATTCAATAGTTTTTCCGAATTAACATGATTTAAAAGTTTTAAAAGATTTGGGTTGAAAATTCATAGTCTAGTGAGCTGCATGCCCATTTCTATGTCTTCAATGTATTCTGTGAAGTGCTCAAAATTAAAGATTAGAACTTCTAATTTTACTGATTTTTCATTTTTTTCCTTGAGGTTGTTTAGTACTTCTAAACCTTTATTAATAGTGTCTATTACGTAATTTAGTTCGTTTGCTTGTACGCTATTGCTTTCAAGATTATTTATTTTTTCTTCTAACTCGTCTTTATCGTCCTGATCAAGAGTACCAAAAAGATATTTGTACATTGAACCAATTACGTTAATTAGTCCTCGTTTGTAACGTTTTACAATTTGTATTTCATTAATTTCCCTACTTAGTTTTTCTGTTAGGTATTGAATATGAATTATGTCTTTAAATTCCTGTGCTTGTTGCATTAAATTATTATAGGTAATGTCTATTAGTGTTAAATTTACTTTTAAATAATTATATTCAAAGTTTGTCGGTAAGTCCATGGTTCCTGTTTTAAATATTAAGTAACCGTTTGGTTCTTTTACTGGGTTTATGTCAATGGATTGACTGATTTTAATGTTAAGAATAGCATGATGCACAAAAAAGTCATCTTGAGTTGTTGACCTGTAATGTATCAATTGTCGTATTTGCTTTTATTAACTTTCTTTTTCTGAATTTTGATTTGTAGTGTGTGACCTTTTGTCGTCTATTTCTTTCTTCAAAATGTTTCTCATCTAACTGATTTATTTCTCCTGTCTTCTTGAATGGATTTGTTGTTTTTGACTCTTTATTTGGGTTAGGTTTTATACCTTCTGTTGTTATTATATGACCAAGGAATTCTGTTTCTTTTTTCATAAATTCGCATGTGTCGAGTTTGAGTTTAAGATTAGCTTCTCTTAGTTTGTAAAATACCTTTCTGAGTGAAAGTATGTGTTCCTCCAATGAAGTGGAGTACACTATAATTTCATCCAGATAAACAAGACAATCCTTATAAAGAAGGTCTTCCAACAGAGTGTTCATCCATCTTTGGAATGTTGCCGGGGCATTTTGAAGATCAAATGGCATACGTGTGTATTCGTAATGGCCATGTTTAGTTGAGAAAGCTGTTTTTGCAATAGATTCAGTATCCATTTGAATTTGTTGAAATACCTTAGCTAAATCAATGGTGGTAAAGTATTGGCATTTTCCCAGTTTGTCAAGAATTTCATCCACGACTGGAATTGGGAATTTGTCATCTATTGTGACTTCATTTAAATTTCGGTAGTCAATGACTAATCTGAATTATTGTTTGTTGGAAGCATCTCCTTTTTTTGGAACGATCCAAATGGGTGAACAGTAGGGTGAGTTCGATTTTCAAATAATACCCTGTTCGATCAATTCATTTATTTGTTTATTGATTTCTATATCAAATGTTTGGGGATATTTGTATGGACGTTTATAAATTGGGACCTCATGTTTTGTACAAATAGAGTGCTTTATAGTACTCGTGAAAGTCAAATTTTCACCTTCGCGGTACTGAATGTCTCTAAATTCGTACAAGACTTTTTTAAGTTTTTGCGTTTCTTCGTTGTTTAAATGGTCGAGTTTATACTCATTGCTTTCTATTATTTCATTTTGGATTCCTCAGGATGCCAATGGGTTTGAATAACTTATCAACAGTGTTTCAAAGATTTGTGAACAAAATTTTTACAGATATGATTAGAGATAGTAAAGTAATGGTGTATCAAGACGATATCATGGTAGCCAGTAGAACTGCCGAAGAGCACCTGGATATACTGGAAGAAGTTTTTAGAAGGATAATCAGAAACAAGCTGGAGTTGCGTATAGATAAGTGTGAGTTCTTTCAAGCAGTCAAGCATTAAATACTTGGGATTTCTCATATCGGAAGAGGGCATTAGAGCCGATGACAAAGGCGTAGATGCGGTCAAGAACTTTCCCATACCAACAAATGTTCACACAGTAAGAAGTTTCTTGGGATTGGCTTCTTATTTTCGTCGTTTTATTAGAAACTTTTCGTTAATTGCAAAACCACTCTATGACCTATTAAAGAATGAAGTAAGTAAGTCGTCTCGCCGACTTGGGTATACCATACACCAGGTGAAACAAATATTTAAAATTTCGAAAACCAAATGTATGCCTACTAAATTGTTTTAACATGCCTCATACCATATGCTATCTCGCTCACTCTACAAACACACGAGCACTCTAGCGCCGCCGCTAGCCAACGGTCAATTCTGCCCTTATGGATCGCGTAGCAAAATACGTTCATACGTATATTTTGCATGTTTCTAGTCCGATTTAAATCAAATTTTGTAGTTTGATAGAAATAGATAAGATTTATTAGTCTGCCAAATTTGATCGCGATGGTCAAAAAATTGCAAGAGCCAATCGGTTTTTTCTAAATTATGGAGGCGTAAGTGGGCGTGGCAACATGTTAAAATATATATATTCTGCGCGCATACTAGTCCAATATACGTACTAAATTTGGTGACTTTAGCTTTGTTAGTTTTCGAGAAAATCTGTTTTGTTTAATTTTCGGGGGCGGAAATGGGCGTGGCAAAAAGTTGAAATAGTCAATATATGCGCATCTATTAGGCTAGCTTACATACCAAATTTAATGTCGGTAGCTTTCATAGTTTTTAAGAAAATCAGAGTTATGTAAATTTCGGGGGCGGAAGGGGGAGTGGCAAAAAGTTGAAACAATTATTTTCTGCGCGCTAACTAAACAAGTATTGATGTCTCTATCTGCCATACTTTTTAAGAAAAACAGTTTTATGTGAATTCCGGGGGCGGAAGGGGGCGTGGCAAAAATTTGAAACAAACTCGATAAGCGTACATACTACACGAGACTGCATACCAAATTTGGTGGCTCTAGCTCTTATAGTCTCCGAGATCTAGGTGTTCATACGGACGGACGGACGGACGGACGGACGGACGGACGGACAGACGGACATGGCTAGATCGACTTGGTTTTTGATCCTGATCAAGAATATATATACTTTGTGGGGTCGGAGATGCTTCCTTCTGCCTGTTACATACATTTTGGCGACTTTAATATACCATTTCACCCTATGGGTGTATGGTATAAAAATAGGGTGTGTAAATTTGGAAAGGAAGAGCTGAAGTCTTTTTCGTTGCTCAAAGATAAATTAGTAGATTCTCCAGTGTTGGCAATATATAACCACAAGGACGAAATAGAGCTGCATTGTGATGCGAGCGCGTTAGGCTTTGGGGCAATGTTAATGCATAGGAAGGAAGACAAAAAATTGCACCCTGTTTTCTATTTCTCAAAACGGACGTCTGATGTAGAATCAAGGTACCACAGCTTCGAATTAGAGACTTTGGCAATAGTATATGCAGTCCGCAGGTTCAGAGTGTATTTACAGGGAAGATTTTAAAGTAATTACAGATTGTAATTCGCTGAGTCTCACTCTCAATCGAATTGAATTAAACCCAAGAATTGTGAGATGGGCGCTTGAGCTACAGAATTATGATTATGAAGTAGTGCACAGGGCAGGCAAACAGATGCAACATGTAGATGCGCTTAGTAGATATACGAACATACTTGTTGTAGATACAAATAGTTTTGAAGACAATCTTGTTATATGCCAGAACAGGGACGAAAAGTTGCGGGAAGTGAAAAGAAAGTTGGAATTTGCTGAGGATAAGTTATTTGAAATGAGAAACGGAATAATTTACAGGAAAACCAATGACGAAAGGTTGTTGTTTTGTGTATTGAGGGAAGTGGAAGAGTCAACCCTTTTCAAGTATCATAACGAACTAGGTCACATCGGCAGAGATAAAGTAATGGATGCCATTTTGAAAAGAGGAAGGAATATTGCACAGTATTCCTAAAGGGAATTGACCCTTTGAACTAATTCACATTGATCATTGTGGTCCTAGAGCATCAGGCAGAGGCAAAAAGCACTTGTCTATTATTATTGATAGTTTTACGAAGTTCGTCAGACTATATCAAACAAAGACGACGAATACTAAAGAAGCGGTGTTAGCTCTCAAAGACTATTTTAGGGCCTACAGTCGACCCTTTTCCATAGTGTCGGATAGAGTAAGCTGTTTCACGTCATCAGAGTTCGAGATGTTTGTAACTCAGAATAACGTTAAGCATATTAAGATTGCCACAGGGTCCCCTCAAGCTAATGGCCAAATTGAGAGGGTGAATCGTACCATGGGACCTATGCTTGCTAAATTATCGGAACCAGAAAAGGGTATGTACAATTATATATCTGGTCTTTCCAGATAGGAAAAAAGATATTGTTTTGTTGAATACTTAAAACTAAAGTACAAAGATGTCTTAGAGTAATATTTATAGGCTAAACTTGTGAGCCCTTTAGTGGCTATTGGTGAGATTTGATTGGTACAAATTTAATGCTGAATTAGAGTTCTCACGCTTTTGACTTTTAGGGGGACAATTATTATTGCAAGTGTTCGATTAAACGGATTTGATTGGCCATGATTTTAATGCTTAATTAGCGTTCTCACGCTTTTGACTTTTAGGGGGACAATTGTTATTGCAAGTGTCCATTTGTTTATTATAAAAAACGGATGTTTACTTTATAGTTTGATTTTAGGGGGCGAAAAGTTTATAAGGTTTAGGGTATTGAAGTTGGATATATGACTCCACCATCCTAAAAAAATAGTCTGTCCTCAGGCGGATACATTGGGATATAGCGAGGGGTTTTTCTCAGCTGTAAATATTGGAGTATCAATTTTGTTTATAATTTGGGACTCAATTTTTTCAACAATTGGTGTTTCGATTATTTCTGTGGGACCACGATTGTTATTTCATCGAAAATTCTTAATTATTAATTCTTGTGGCATTGCCTTAAACTTATAGATTAAGTATGTAATCAAACTTATTATAGTAAGTATAAAAGTGGTTAATGTAAAAGTTTGAAATGCAGTATAATATTTTGAATGTTCGTTAATTATCTCTTTTGTTTGGATAAAGGAAATAGGTCTAGCCTGGTGATATTGTTTGTTACATAAATGCTTTGGCTATAGTCAAGCAATGAATTTATTATTGATATTTCGTTATTTATTTTATTATGTTATTGCCTTCTATTATTAATTCGTTGTTTACGCAATTTTGATTAAGTTTAGTTTTTGGTAAATTCCATGTTACAATTATGTTTGGTTCAATGTAATTTGTTTGAAAATTCTTATATGTCTTACCGTATTTACACGTTGGGATTTGATTTAAAATGCCTATTATACATTCGTTACTTTTTATTTGTTTTGTATTTTTATTGAACAAAGTGTTGTTGTTAAAATAGTATTTATCGTATGAATTTTCTGTCAAAATATTTTTATTCTCATCTGGATAAGGAAGTATCTCAAAGATAGGGGTTTTTATTATTTCTTGAGGAATGTTTGAAATGATAAATATTTCGTTTGAATTTGGTTTAAGCAAGTTGGATGTTTTTGTATTCAATAGTTTTTCCGAATTAACATGATTTAAGTGTTTTAAAAGATTTGGGTTGAAAATTCATGGTCTAGTGAGCTGCATGCCCATTTCTATGTCTTCAATGTATTCTGTGAAGTGCTCAAAATTAAAGATTAGAACTTCTAATTTTACTGATTTTTCCTTTTCTTCCTTAAGGTTGTTTAGTACTTCTAAACCTTTATTGCTTTCAAGATTATTTATTTTTTCTTCTAACTCGTCATTATCGTCCTGATCAAGAGTACCAAAAAATATTTTTACATTGAACCAATTACGTTAATTAGTCCTCGTTTGTAACGTTTTACAATTTGTATTTCACTAATTTCCCTACTTAGTTTTTCTGTTAGGTATTGAATATGAATTATGTCTTTAAATTCCTGTGCTTGTTGCATTAAATTATTATAGGTAATGTCTATTAGTGTTAAATTTACTTTTAAATAATGATATTCAAAGTTTGTAGGTAAGTCCATGGTTCCTGTTTTAAATATTAAGTAACCATTTGGTGCTTTACTGGGTTTATGTCAATGGATTGACTGATTTTAATGTTAAGAATAGCATGATGCACAAAAAAGTCATCTTGAGTTGTTGACCTGTAATGTATCAATTGTCGTATTTGCTTTTATTAATTTTTTTTTCTTTTTGAATTTTGATTTTTAGTGTGTGACCTTTTGTCGTCTATTTCTTTCTCCAAAATGTTTCTCATCTAACTGATTTATTTCTCCTGTCTTTTTGAATGGATTTGTTGTTTTTGACTTTACTAATGGTGCTTGTTTAAATCTAGTATCGATTACGAAGTCGTGTCTATCTTTATTTAAATTTTTTATTTTATGTATTTTGTTCGTTTGGGTATTATAGTCGGGTGATCCTGCATAGATAAAAATGTCCACTGGTGTTCGGTTAGTTGTTTTATGTATATGTAGTTGTATATGTAGAGAATTTTTTTAAATTTAAGTAATTTATCATCGATGTCATTTTTACTATTTATAATTCTGAGTTTTTCATTTACTGTTTTATGGAATCTTTCTACGTCAGAAATGCCGTTTTTACTTGTTGTAATTTTTAACTTTACATTTTCTTCTTGTAGCCAATTATTTAGTGCTATACACAGAAATGCTGAATCTTTGTCTGATTTTATTTCTATTGGTTTGCCCATTTCAGTAAATACTTTCATAATTGCTCTCTTGGCTTCTGACCAATCTCTAGATTTTACTTCTATAAGTGTTGCAAATTTGGAGTAAATGTCAATGCATGAAAGGAATTGTAAATTGTCGAACATATAAAAGTCCATGAGTGAGTTCGATTTTCGAATAATACCCTGTTCGATCAATTCATTTATTTGTTTATTGATTTCTATATCAAATGTTTGGGGATATTTGTATGGACGTTTATAAATTGGGTCCTCATGTTTTGTACAAATAGAGTGCTTTATAGTACTCGTGAAAGTCAAATTTTCACCTTCGCGGTACTGAATGTCTCTGAATTCGTACAAGACTTTTTTAAGTTTTTGTGTTTCTTCGTTGTTTAAATAGTCGAGTCTATACTCGTTGCTTTCTATTATTTCATTTTCAATCGCAAAATTTGTGTCTGGGTCCCTATCTGTAGGTAGGTCCAAACATTCTATATTATGTTCTTCTTCTATTTCTTCATTATCTCTGAAATAAAATGTATAGTTTCCTAGATTTGCGTATTCTTCTTCGTAATTTATTTGCGCTTTACATGCTTTTAGGAAAGCTCTGCCTATCCACATGTCATATTTATTTGAAAATTTATGGATATAAAATTTTTGTTCTGTCGGACAAAGTTTGCTGGGTGCAAGTAAAATGATTTCTTTTAATTCTACTGCTCCTTCAATCATGTGTATTTTGGAATCTCCTAAATAGGTTTTGAAATTAAACAAATTTTCGGACATTATGTTTATTGAAGATCCTGAGTCGACTACACATCTCAAAGGTTTATTGTTCATTGTTATTCTGATGAAGGACTTGTCTCGGAATGAAGCTGTTATTGAGTTGGTCAATGAAAAAGTTAGATCTGATAGAAAATGTGAAGAAAAAAAAGAAACTACTGATGACCAATCTCTAAGCGAAATAGAATTTGAATTATTAAATATCGAGTGTTTCAACAATGGAGTTGATTGCAAATTAGGTGAAAGATTAGATTTTAAAATCCGGAAAAAGTTTCTCAAAGTGTGAGCAATTGTTTGAGAATTCATATTTGGTAACACAAAGGCCTGAATTGCCTGATGTAAAATGTGAAATGAAGCTCAACTTGGAGGGGTCGAAGGCATTCAGTTGTGCGCCTAGAAGATTGTCATATTCTGAGAAAGGGAAATTTGCAGGCGATGTTAGACGGGTACTTGGAGAAGAAGATCATTCGCCCTAGTGAGTCGGAGTATGTATCACCCATTGTGTTAATGCATAAGACAGCTGGCGAGTTTGGGTTGTGCATTGACATTAAGAGATTGAACAAAGTTTTGGTGAAAGATAACTACCCTATACCTCTGATAGACGATTTATTTGACAAGCTTGGCGACAAACGTTTTTTTTCTAAATTGGATCTAAAAGATGGCTATTTTCACGTGTTAATGGAGGAAAACTCAGTTAAATATACATCTTTCGTCATTCCGTTAGGCCAGTTTGAATTCCTCAGGATGCCAATGGGTCTAAAAAACTTATCAACAGTGTTTCAAAGATTTGTGAACAAAATTTTTACAGATATGATTAGAGATAGTAAAGTAATGGTGTATCAAGACGATATCATGGTAGCCAGTAGAACTGCCGAAGAGCACCTGGATATACTGGAAGAAGTTTTTAGAAGGATAATCAGAAACAAGCTGGAGTTGCGTATAGATAAGTGTGAGTTCTTTCAAGCAGTCAAGCATTAAATACTTGGGATTTCTCATATCGGAAGAGGGCACTAGAGTCGATGACAAAGGCGTAGATGCGGTTAAGAACTTTCCCATACTAACAAATGTTCACACAGTAAGAAGTTTTATTAGAAACTTTTCGTTAATTGCAAAACCACTCTATGACCTATTAAAGAAATATAGGGTGTTTAAATTTGGAAAGGAAGAGCTGGAGTGTTTTTCGTTGCTCAAAGATAAACCGGAGAATCTACGGTGTTGGCAATATATAACCACAAGGACGAAATAGAGCTGCATTGTGATGCGAGCGCGTTAGGCTTTGGGGTAATGTTAATGCATAGGAAAGAAGACAAAAAATTGCACCCTGTTTTCTATTTCTCAAAACGGACGTCTGATGTAGAATCAAGGTACCACAGCTTCGAATTAGAGACTTTGGCAATAGTATATGCAGTCCGCAGGTTCAGAGTGTATTTACAGGGAAGATATTTTAAAGTAATTACAGATTGTAATTCGCTGACTCTCACTCTCAATCGAATTGAATTAAACCCAAGAATTGCGAGATGGGCGCTTGCCTACAGTCGACCCTTTGCCATAGTGTCGGATAGAGTAAGCTGTTTCACGTCATCAGAGTTCGAGATGTTTGTAACTGAGAAGAACGTTAAGCATATTAAGATTGCCACAGGGTCCCCTAAAGCTAATGGCCAAATTGAGAGGGTGAATCGTACCATGGGACCTATGCTTGCTAAATTATCGGAACCAGAAAAGGGTATATACAATTATATATCTGGTCTTTCCAGATAGGAAAAAAAGATATTGTTTTGTTGAATACTTAAAAACTAAAGTACAAAGATGTCTTAGAGTAATATTTATAGGCTAAACTTGTGAGCCCTTTAGTGGCTATTGGTGTGATTTGATTGGTACAAATTTAATGCTGAATTAGAGTTCTCACGCTTTTGACTTTTAGGGGGACAATTATTATTGCAAGTGTTCGATTAAACGTATTTAAGTGGCCAAGATTTTTATGCTTAATTAGCGTTCTCACGCTTTTGACTTTTAGGGGGACAATTGTTATTGCAAGTGTCCAATTGTTTATTATAAAAAACGGATGTTTACTTTATAGTTTGACTTTAGGGGGCGAAAAGTTTATAAGGTTTAGGGTATTGAAGTTGGATATATGACTCCCCCATCCTAAAGAAAATAGCCTGTCCTCAGGCGGATACATTGGGATATAGCGAGGGGTTTTTCTCAGCTGTAAATATTGGTGTATCAATTTTGTTTATAATTTGGGACTCAATTTTTTCAACAATTGGGGTTGCGATTATTTCTGTGGGACCACGATTGTTATTTGATCGAAAATGCTTAATTATTAATTCTTGTGGCATTGCCTTAAACTTATAGACTAAGTATGTAATCAAACTTATTATAGGAGGTATAAAAGTGGTTAATGTAAAAGTTTAAAATGCAGTATAATATTTTGAATGTTCGTTAATTATCTCTTTTGTTTGGATAAAGGAAATAGGTCTAGCCTGGTGATATTGTTTGTTAAATAAATGCTTTGGCTATAGTCAAGCAATGAATTTATTATTGATATTTCGTTTAGTTGTAAGGCACAATCGTAAATTTTTATTATGTTATTGCCTTCTATTATTAATTCGTTGTTTACGCAATTTTGATTAAGTTTAGTTTTTGGTAAATTCCATGTTACAATTATGTTTGGTTCAATGTAATTTGTTTGAAAATTCTTATATGTCTTACCGTATTTACAAGTGGTTGGGATTTGATTTAAAATGCCTATTATACATTCGTTACTTTCTATTTGTTTTGTATTTTTATTGAACAAAGTGTTGTTGTTAAAATAGTATTTATCGTATGAATTTTCTGTCAAAATATTTTTATTCTCATCTGGATAAGGAAGTATCTCAAAGATAGGGGTTTGAAATGATAAATATTTCGTTTGAATTTGGTTTAAGCCAGTTGGATGTTTTTGTATTCAATAGTTTTTCCGAATTAACATGATTTAAGTGTTTTAAAAGATTTGGGTTGAAAATTTATAGTCTAGTGAGCTGAAGTGCTCAAAATTAAAGATTAGAACTTCTAATTTTACTGATTGTTCCTTTTCTTCCTTGAGGTTGTTTAGTACTTCTAAACCTTTATTAATAGTGTCTAATTTAGTTGGTTTGCTTGTACGCTATAGCTTTCAAGATTATTTATTTTTTCTTCTAACTCGTCTTTATCGTCCTGATCAAGAGTACCAAAAAGATATTTGTACATTGAACCAATTACGTTAATTAGTCCTCGTTTGTAACGTTTTACAATTTGTATTTCATTAATTTCCCTACTTAGTTTTTCTGTTAGGTATTGAATATGAATTATGTCTTTAAATTCCTGTGCTTGTTGCATTAAATTGTTATATGTACTGTCTACTAGCGTTAAATTCACTTTTAAATAATGATATTCAAAGTTTGTCGGAAAGTGCATGGTTTCTGTTTTAAATATTAAGTAACCGTTCGGTGCTTTTACTGGGTTTATGTCAATGAATTGACTGCATGTTGATTTTAATGTTAAGAATAGCATGGTGCACAAAAAAGTCATCTTGAGTTGTTGACCTGTAATGTATCAATTATCGTATTTGCTTTTATTAACTTTCTTTTTCTTTTTGAATTTTGATTTGTAGTGTGTGACCTTTTGTCCTCTATTTCTTTCTTCAAAATGTTTCTCATCTAACTGATTTATTTCTCCTGTCTTTTTGAATGGATTTGTTGTTTTTGACTTTACTAATGGTGCTTGTTTAAATCTAGTATCGATTTCGAAGTCGTGTCTATCTTTATTTAAATTCTTTATTTTATGTATTTTGTTCGTTTGGGTATTATAGTCGGGTGATCCTGCATAGATAAAAATGTCCGCTGGTGTTCGGTTAGTTGTTTTATGTATATGTAGTTGTATATGTAGAGAATTTTTTTAAATTTAAGTAATTTATCATCGATGTCATTTTCACTATTTATAATTGTGAGTTTTTCAATTACTGTTTTATGGAATCTTTCTACGTCAGAAATGCCGTTTTTACTTGTTGTAATTATTAACTTTACATTTTCTTCTTGTAGCCAATTATTTAGTGCTATACACAGAAATGCTGAACCTTTGTCTGATTTTATTTCTATTGGTTTACCCATTTCAGCGAATACTTTCATAATTGCTCTCTTGGCTTCTAACCAATCTCTAGATTTTACTTCTACAAGTGTTGCAAATTTGGAGTAAATGTCAATGCATGTGTTCACGCCACCGGGTGAACAGCAGTGAGCGGCGAAGAGCAGTGAAGAGTGAGGAGGGTTTTTTGATCCTCGGCATCTACGGTCACACCAGGAGGGGTGACTGGGTTTTTTCCAATGGGCATCGCCATTATTCCGAATCGAGATTTTCACCCGAACACCCGTTCATCTCCTTTATCTTTTATTTTGCGATTTGTCACTTTTTCAAACCGAACCATTTCGTGTGTGTGTCGGTATACCTTGTGAATTAAATAAATCAAACATAGAATTAAAACGAAGGTTTTCGCGCGTTTTAATCATTCTACTCACGTACGAGACCCTGAAGATATTGGCACCCGCCAACCACTTGAGACTGTATCGGGTCCTTCCGCCCCTCCACAAACATTGGTCCTTCGAGCCGGATATCCTTCCGCTCCTCCAGCTTGCATCGGCGGAATTCCTGATAAGTACAAAATTTTCATTATTCGTTTCATTTGCCCCTACATACTAATAAAAGTGTGAGGTTTTCCCGCTTCTCCATAGCGACCTACACACTTTTACATATTGTATGTACATACCTGACCTGTTCCAAGGGTCCATGGTAGTTCCTAATCCTTAGCGTGTTTGTCCAACGTTCTCGTTTTACATTATATTTCCATTTTTTATTTATATTGTTTCCCCGCACTTGTCCAAATCCACCTCTTTTACATATGCATTCACATGTACATGTAATTTCCACAGCTGTTTGCCAAGTCCGCGTAAAGGGTTAAAAAACAAAAAAAATATTAAAGTGTTATAAAAAATAGAAAAAAATAATAATCCAAGTGTTCACCGCGTTTTCTTATGTGTTGAAATAATTATTATTAATGCCAAACTAATTTCCGCACGCGCGTATCTACGTACATACACACATCGTCATCTGTTGATGTACGCGCATATGTACATATCCATGTACATATAATCCCTTCACACATTTACAACAACACAAAAGGCCAAAAAATATTGTTTTTTTTTAATAGCACTTAACGTATGCACCGCGATTTCTTGCGCGTTCGAATTAGGTGCGAAATTAATTCCTGACGCGCGTCTTTGGAAACCGGTGCACTTGCTTACATATGTACATACATACTTACATAGTCATACATTGCACATATGTACATATCCACAACACATAATCCATTTCGGTGTCGCGCATTGATTTAACACCACCCCACCTCCAATTAAATGATAATTACTTACGTTATTTTTGTTTTGAACAACGCGTATCTATATACTCACCTGTGTACTTATGCATGTACGTACATACATAGATCAAGCATTTGTCCACATGCATTGATCGTTTGGTTTGTTTGCCTTCGCGCACAACACTCGCGGTGTGTAAAAGCGTTCGTTTGTTCTTGGTTTTCTCTTTTTTTGCACAACCACAAAAAATTATTAACATAATTAAACAACAACATCAAAATATAAACAACGGCCGACAGCTGTTTTCGGAGTAGTGGTGACACGTGAGTCGAGTCGTGATATCGATAGGCGGCTCAAGCGCGCCAAATTCAAATCACATTATTTCCGATTCCCTTTTTTCGCCTAATTATATATCCGCCCATATTTATAAATAAATACATATATATTTTTTCCAGCACTATCGTGCCCACATTTATATATTCGTCCATATGTATAAATCTTTTATATAATTTTTCCGGCCAATTTTTTGCGCTCATATATGTATCCGCCCATATTTATAAATAAATACATATATAATTTTTCCAGCACTATCGTGCCCACATTTATATATCCGTCCATATTTATAAATCATTTATATAATTTTTCCGGCCAACTTTTTGCGCGCATCTATGTATCCGCCCATATTTATAAATAAATACATATATATTTTTTTTCCAGCACTATCGGGCCCATATTTATATATCCGCCCATATTTATAAATAAATACATATATATTTTTTCCAGCACTATCGGACCCATATTTATATATCCATTCATATTCAAAAATTATAAATATATTTCTTCCGGCCAGCCTTTTGCGCTCATATATATATCCGCCCATATTTATAAATAAATACATATATATATTTTTCCAGCACTATCGGGCCCATATTTATACATCCGTCCATATTTATAAATTATATATATAATTTTTCCGGCCAGTATTGTGCGCACATATATATGTCCAGATCCAGATTTATACAAAAACGTATTTTCCTTTATCCTATCCATCTTTATTTATATATTTCCTCCGTGTTTTGTTTTATACGTACTCCCAGCGTTACTTACGAATCCATACAAACTTGTTTTGTAATCATTTAGCTTTGTCTACGTGCAAGTTTTGATCCGCACTCGTGCGTTCGTATATTGTTCCGCATCTATCCCCATTAAAAGGGCTCCGTTTCCGAGCCGCACGCGAGATAATTCTCCCGCAATCCTGCGGTGCACAGTGAGAAAGCTCTTGCGTCCTCATACAGTCCACTTCTCATTTCCTGTGGTTTTTTTTTTCAAAACAAAAAAAAAAACCCACAAACTCGGTGTTCAACGGTAAGGTCGTGCCCTGAGTATGTCCACGGAGCCGTCCAAGACTGCGCCGAAGTCTAACGGTCTTTCGTCTCCCTCTTCAACTCCGGAGAAGGTTCGGCCTCCGATAACTCCGGCGACCGTGAAGCGTACGGATATTTCGCGCAAGTTCTCGTCTGTTCGCAGCCGCAGCGAATCCCCAAGATCTCGTCCGTCTTCGTCCAGCCTCCCTCAGGGTCGCAGATTCTCGGTTAAAGACTCGAGTGAACACAACGGTCGTTCCAAGCTTTCAACCCAGACCCAGATCCCGCACGTTGTTGTGACGCACTGTTCTGACGCTCCCGTCACCCGATCCGTATCACAACAGCGCAGAGAACACTCCAGAATGTCCCTCTCCGATTTCATTCTGGCGTGCGACGCATTGACTCTGTTCGAAGCTCGGGAGAGTGAAGCTCTAACTTCTGAAGTGCCCTTGTTTTCCATTAAAATGCACTTAGAGCAGCTGAAATCGCTGTGGTCAACTGTCGAGATGGAACACTCCCGTTGTCACAAGGCCTTGACAGTCCAAACCGACGAGGAAAGCTTGGCAAACATAAGCCGCATCAAGGCGAAGCACGAATACGCTTATGCGGCGTATGTGCGATGCGGGACGTTGTTCGGAGAATGCATCTAACAGCTCTCGGCACAGATGACGAGTCTTATGCGTCAGCCAACCGCTCCGTCGAGGCCGGCGGGGCATAGAGTTCCTCCGTGTGAGGTGGAGACATTTGATGGCGACAGCCTAGCATGGCCCACATTCCGCGATTTGTTCGCCGCCATTTATATCGCCAACCCGTACTTGTCACAAGTGGAGAAGCTCTATCACCTGAACACCAAGACGCGAGGGGAAGCGAGAACCATCGTAGCTAAGTCCCCCCTGACGAATGAGGGTTTCCAGGCCGCGTGGGAGAACCTCACCGCACGGTACGAAAATAGCCGTCTGCTTGTCATGACTCAAGCCAGACAACTCCTTCAGATTCCCGCGGTGGCACAAGAGTCGGGCAAATCCTTGCGAGAGCTGCAGACTGCGTTTCAAGGGTGTCTTACCGCGCTTGAGCGTTCGGGTGTTAGTACGGAGAATTGGGATGTCTTACTTATCGCCATCTGCACTAGCAAATTGCCGAAGGCCACAATCCTCCTGTGGGAGCAATCAGTGCCAAATAAGACTGTCGTCTCAAATTGGTCCGATTTGAACCAATTTCTTTCCGATCGGTATCGTGTCCTGGATGCCACCGAAGAACATAAGTCGGGCCCAAGTGTGCAAGCCATCCCCTTTGGCCCCCGCAAATCCTCTGCAACGATGAAGGTCCAAGCGTTCCCCGCGAAAGCCCAGCTCAAACCGGCTTCTTGTAAGCTGTGCCATCGGGAGAATCACCCTATACGGCTCTGCCCTAGTTTTCTTTATATGCCTGTTCACAGGCGGCTGGAAACCATTAGACAGTAGGGACTTTGTCTGAACTGTTTTGCCCGCGGTCATCAAGTGAAGGGCTGCTCCAGTGCGCATAATTGCCATACCTGCAAGGAACGTCATCATACGCTGTTGCATCCTAGTGATGTGTCCGTGTCGTCGCCGTCCGCTGCGCAAGTCCCACCATCCAGCGCCACAGAGGGTCCGTCCACGAGCAACCAGCTCACAAATGCTCAAAGTTATTTTGCATCTACCCCAGGCAGAGGCCTTTTAGGCACTGCGATTGTCACTCTGCACCATCGTGGTGTGGATCACCATATTCGGGCGTTGATCGACTCTGGGGCCGATTCAACTTTTCTCTCCGAGCGTGTCTTCAGCATGGTCCAGCCCCCTTCTACCCAGTAGACGCTGCGGTTACTGGCATGGGCCAGAGTGATGGAGGCTGCGCCGACAAGGTGTGTCTGCTAATGCTGTCTCCCCCGTGTGACAGACTGAACAAGATCGAGGTCTCCGCCCTGGTCGTATCCAAATTGTCAGGGGCCATTCCAACAGCTCCATTCCTTAATACGGTTCCGACGCAGTGCCTCGATCGCCCCCTGGCTGACCCGTACTACAACAAGCCCGCGCCTATTGACATGATTATCGGTGTTGACCTGTTTCCCCACATCCTCGGAGAACGGATCAAAAAGGA
Source organism: Drosophila willistoni (assembly GCF_018902025.1). NCBI lineage: Eukaryota > Metazoa > Arthropoda > Insecta > Diptera > Drosophilidae > Drosophila > Drosophila willistoni. Next base: position 55,228 of record NW_025814065.1, on the reverse strand, counting down.
TATTGGTGAGTTCGTCGGGCTAGAAACCATCTTTGGATGGGTTCTGTGTGGGGCTATCATGCCTGACCCTCCGGTGTCTCGATCAGTTTTCGCGGCACAGACGCGAGTTAGTCCAGAAGCAAAACTTGATGTACTCCTCACCAAGTTTTGGGAGGTGGAAGACCTTCCCGCAAAGCCGGAAAAGGAGGATGACGTATTCTGCGAGCGGAACTTCCAGGAGACCACCCAAAGTGGAAAGGACGGCGAATATGTTGTGTCCCTACCGTTCAAAGGTCCGAATAGCGTTGACTTGGGCCACTCAAGACCGATCGCGCTGGCTCAATTCCTGCGGAATGAAGCACGCCTTCTCAAGGATCCCGTCCTAAAAACGCAGTACGATGCCATTATTCAAGAGTACGAGGAATTGGGTCATATGATTCGGGTGACGCCGCCTCAAAATGGGAAAAACTTCTATCTCCCCCATCACGCGGTGTTTATGCCCGATAGCTCCACCACTAAGGTACGCGTGGTATTTAACGCGTCGAGCCCCTCCACACAAGGCGTCAGCCTCAACGATGTCTTGCACACCGGCCCCACTCTTCAGGCCGACCTCACGCTTCAGGTACTGAAATGGCGGTTCTTTCAATTCGTTTTCAACGCCGACATAACGCAGATGTATCGACAAATCCGAGTCGACCCCAGGCATACCCCCTTTCAGCGAATCCTCTACCGAAACCGCTGCGGCAATATTCAGGATTATGAGTTACAAACTGTCACGTTTGGGGTTAACTGCGCGCCATTCTTGGCGATCCGAGTCCTTTTACAACTGGCACAAGACGTGCAAGCGATGTATCCTCAGGCGAGCGAAATCCTTCGGAACTACATGTATGTTGATGATGTCCTTGCCGGCGCTCACACTGAAGCCGACGCCCGTCTCGCCATACGAGAGCTTCAAGCGACCCTCCAATCTGCGGGCTTCCCGCTTCGGAAGTGGACTTCCAATAAGAAGGAAGTACTTCAAGCCATTCCGAGAGAGGACCTGCTGCGAGAGGACTTTCTCGAGCTGGAAGACGCGAGCACTGCAAAAACCTTGGGCATCCGCTGGCAAGCTGCCGAAGACGTCTTCTTCTTCACCGTAGCGGACCCCCCCTTGGAGGAGTCGATCACCAAGAGGCAGGTTCTGTCCCATATCGCTAAACTCTTTGACCCCGCTGGTTGGCTAGCCCCATTTGTCATCCGAGCGAAGATATTCATGCAACAAATCTGGCTTACCGAACTGGGGTGGGATGATGTTCTGCCGCCTCTCCTGCTGCAGCAATGGCACGAATTCCTGCAGGATTACCCAGGCCTCAGTCGACTCCGCATTCCCCGTTGGCTAAACACCAGCGATAAGCTCTCGTGGGAGCTTCAGGGCTTCTGTGACGCGTCACAGAAAGCGTATGGAGCAGCCCTATATGTGCGGGTTCGGTGCGGCGATCAAGTAGACGTCCATTTATTAACGGCTAAGACCCGTGTAGCTCCAGTCAAAACAGTCTCGCTGCCTCGGCTGGAGTTGTGCGGAGCGATTTTGCTAGCCGATCTCTGGGCGTCGATCGCTCCTGAACTCCCAATCCCACCTGCAACCTCCCAGTTTTGGACCGACTCTACCATCGTGTTGGCTTGGCTCAATAAACCCCCGTGCAGTTGGTCCACCTTCGTGGCCAATCGGGTATCCAGCATCTCCAAAAGCACCAGTGGCCAAAGCTGGTCACATGTGCGCTCCGAGGACAACCCCGCTGATCTGGCGAGCCGTGGGGTCTCCGCGGCCGAGTTATCGGCCAGCAGACTCTGGTGGCATGGGCCGGACTGGCTCCAGCGAGCCCCCGAGTATTGGCCAACTCCCCATAACGAACTCCCAGACACCCAGCTGGAGCAACGAGTCCAGTGCCACACCACCGCGACCACCCTACTCGAGGACGTCAGCGAACGTTTCTCGGATTATGGTAGGGCATTACGAGTCATCGCGTACATCCTACGCTTCGCCACCAAAAGGATTTCGACGCCTTCCACGGTTTACCTCACCAATGACGAACTTCTCTCCGCCGAGCGCGCCTTGATTCGGACCTCTCAGCGTCGGGAATACCTCGCGGAGATACGGGCCCTGGGGGAAGGGCGACCCCTGCCATCATCCAGCACGCTACTCAATCTGAATCCATTTCTCGACCAGCATGGGTTACTCCGCTCCTGCGGACGACTCCGGGCCGCTGAGTCCCTCCGATATGATGAACGTCACTTTATTCTCCTCCCCTATAGTACTCATTTCACTCGCCTGCTTGTCGAATTCGCCCACCGCATCACGTTGCATGGCGGCAATCAACTGATGGTGCGGTATCTGCGCACCAAATTCTGGATCCCACGGATCAAGAACATGGTGAAGTCCCACCTCAAGGGGTGCAAAGTCTGCATCGTTCATCGTCGACGACTACAGACCCAGATGATGGGTGAACTCCCTCGAGAACGCATCACGTACTCCAGGCCCTTCACCCACACGGGCATTGACTTCGCAGGGCCGTTCGAGATCAAAAATTACACCGGGCGTGCGTGTCTCATAACTGCGTCTTTGTGTGTTTCAGCACGAAGGCAATCCATCTCGAGGCTACCTCCGACCTCACCACTGAAAGATTTCTTGCAGCCTTCTCTCGGTTTGTCGCACGGAGACAATGCCCACAGCGCATTTACTCCGACAATGGCAAAACCTTCGTAGGGGCCTCAAAGGCGCTCGAACAAGATTTCCTGAACGCCACCAAGCTTGATATAATGAAGGCATTTCCCCAGCGCATTTTATCCTGGCAGTTCATTCCGCCAAGCGCCCCCCATATGGGAGGACTGTGGGAAGCAGGGGTCAAAAGTTTTAAGACCCTGTTTTACAAGTCCTCGTCCACTGTCAAATACACCTTCGAGGAACTTTCCACTCTCCTGTGTAGGATCGAAGCGTGCCTAAACTCCAGGCCAATCTCTCCCATGAGCGAGGATCCAGAGGACCTGCTGGCCCTAAGCCCGGGACATTTCCTGATTGGAGGACCGCTCTTATCCATTGCGGAACCGGAAATTCTGGTCGAGCCTATGTCACTGATCAACCGATGGCAGCGACTGAAGGCAATCCAGCAGGCTTTCTGCCGCCGCTGGAAGAGTGAGTACCTCAAGGAGCTTCACAAACGGAACAAGTGGAAATCACCGACTCGCAGCATCCAGACCGGCGACCTCGTGATCGTGTCCGAAGATCATCTCCCCTCCAACGAGTGGCGCTTAGGGCGAATTGGGCGCACTCTGCCCGGGGCTGACGGTCTCGTCCGAGTGGCTGATGTCACCACCGCGCGTGGGTCTATCCGAAGACCCGTAGCGAAGCTTATTCTGTTGCAAGACAGCAGGAGTCCTGAGCCTAAAACCTTATCGTGACTCCCAATCCCTCTATGTTCCCTCCGAATGTCCTCGTCTCCGTGCATGTTGTTCGTTCCCGCGCATAGACTAATCCACTCCCCCCTACGTAATTTCTTTCGTTACAGTTCGTTCAGCTCGCCCCTTCATAGCGACATGGCCCCCACACGTCTGCCGCACCACCGCAGCAAACGAGATGCTCCGCAGGGCATGAACGTGTACCGATGCCGGGTCTGTCGGGGGGTTCATGCACTCCGGCAGTGTCAGCGCTTCCTGAACCTCCGAGGGGAAAAACGGCTCCGGGCGGTGCTGATCAACAAGTATTGTCCCAATTGCTTGGCACACGAGCATTCATCCGACGCGTGCCGGACTCGCCATGGTTGCCGACGATGCGGGCAAAGGCACCATACCCTGCTCCACATGGCCGACCAACCGCCGAGACAACGTGCCTCGGCCCGGCGTCGCAGCCAATCACCCCCCTCCGGGCGTGCTGCACCCCCGCTACAACCCTGTTCCCGATCATCGTCCGACCGCTCCGCTTCCACAGAAGGCGCACCCGAAATCTCTCTATCCTCCCTGCTCCACGCCAGGACGACGACTGTCCTGCCAACCGCAGTTCTCCGGTTGGGCAATGGCTCGAAATCCTTCGAGACCCGCGTCCTTCTCGATGCGTGTGCGGCTGAGAGCCGCATCAATCGCTCCTTTGCCCGGTCCCTGGGGTTAGCTGTGACCAAGGTCGGGGTCGACCAAGCCTGTACGGCCGTCCTCGAGTCGAGCTCCGACGAGACGTTCCGACGGAACGTTATATTCCGGGTCGAAGAGGACTTGCTCATCCGCACTCCCATCCGGGAAGTGGCGGCGCCGGTTCGGGAGAAATTCGCCACCCTGATCCTGGCCGACCCCTATTTCTATCGGCCGGCGTCGGTGTCCGTGGTACTCGGGGCAGACCTCTATCCTGAGGTCATCCAACCAGGCAGGAGGGGTGACTGGGTTTTTTCCAATGGGCATCGCCATTATTCCGAATCGAGATTTTCACCCGAACACCCGTTCATCTCCTTTATCTTTTATTTTGCGATTTGTCACTTTTTCAAACCGAACCATTTCGTGTGTGTGTCGGTATACCTTGTGAATTAATTAAATCAAACATAGAATTAAAACGAAGGTTTTCGCGCGTTTTAATCATTCTACTCACGTACGAGACCCTGAAGATATTGGCACCCGCCAACCACTTGAGACTGTATCGGGTCCTTCCGCCCCTCCACAAACAGCATGAAAGGAATCGTAAATTGTCGAACATATAAAAGTCCATGACGTATTTTTCTCTGACATTAAAAGTTTCTGGTGTTATTTCAAAAGTTAGTTTTGTATTTCTATTTTCTTTCTTCGCGATATTGCGTAGCATTCGTTAATAATGTTTTGAATCAGGTTTTGAAAATCGGGGAAATAATATTTTTCTTTAAAAAAATTAATCGTTTTTTCGATTCCTGGATGTAATAATTCTTTATGTTGTTTTAGGATTGAATTGTGTCTTTGAATTGTGCAAACGTTTGAATGTCCTCTAATTTTATGCTTGATTTCGAGGTTTATGTATTTGCGTTCGATTGTATTATTTCAATAAAGGCTTGTTGAAATATGGGATAATCTTGTTCATTTTGAAAATATAACACAGTTTTCTACCGCAAAGATATCTTTTAATTATATCCCTTGCGTAAGCATTGGTCATTTCTTTATATGTTATTTTTATGTTTGATTTATAAAAATAGGTTGATGTTTCTGCTTTGTCTTCTGAACGCCTAATGAATTCTATTTGCCTGTTAAAATAATTAATGGGTTTTTCTACTATTGGAATGTAATTTCCATTATCCTCATGAGCACTATGTTTTATAACTGCGGTGCTGTCTGTTGATCCTAAAAAGTTTTCATCTATTTTAATTCTGGAAAGGGCATCTGCTACGTGTTTTCTTTGCCATGTAAATATTTAATTTTGTAATCAAACTCATTTAGTTTTATTCTCCATCGTTGAAGTTTCATATTTGGTTCTTTTATATTGCTATGCCATACTAAAGGATTATGGTCGCTTAGAATTTCGAACTTTCTACCGATGGTCTGAAATACTTTGTTGCCCAAACTATTGCTAGTAATTTTATTTCTATAGCTGAATAATGGATATCATGTTCGTTCAACGTTCTGCTTGCGTAAGAAATAGGTCTATGGTCCTGTAAGATGAACGCTCCTAAAGCTATATTGCTAGCATCTGTGGTTAGAAAAAATGTTTTTTTTAAATCGGGGTATGCAAGTATGGGGTCGTTCATAAGAAGACATTTTAATTTTTCAAAGAATGAAATATAATGGTCGTCTATTTTAGCTCCTTTCTTTAATCCAAGAGTTAATGGTTTTGCAATATGTGCAAAGTTTGGTATGAATTTTCGGAAGAATCCTAATGAATTTATTTCTGTTGGGGTTTTAGGGATCGGAAAATTTTGAATTGCTTTGACTTTATTTGGGTTTTATACCTTCTGTTGTTATTATATGACCAAGGAATTCTGTTTCTTTCTTCATAAATTCGCATTTGTCAAGTTGGAGTTTAAGATTAGCTTCTCTTAGTTTGTTAAATACCTTTCTGAGTGATAGTATGTGTTCCTCCAATGAAGTGGAGTACACTATAATGTGATCCAGATAAACAAGACAATCGTTATAATTAGGGTCTTCAAAAAGATTATTCATGCATCTTTGGAATGTTGCCGGGGCATTTTGAAGACCAAATGGCATACGTGTGTATTCGTAATGGCCATGTTTAGTTGAGAAAGCTGTTTTTGCAATAGATCCAGGATCCATTTGAATTTGTTGAAATACCTTAGCTAAATCAATGGTGGTAAAGTATTGGCATTTTCCCAGTTTGTCAAGAATTTCATCCATGACTGGAATTGGGAATTTGTCATCTATTGTGACTTCATTTAAATTTCGGTAGTCAATGACTAATCTGAATTTTTGTTTGTTGGAAGCATCTCCTTTTTTTGGAACGATCCAAATGGGTGAACAGTAGGGTGAGTTCGATTTTCGAATGATACCCTGTACGATCAATTCATTTATTTGTTTATTGATTTCTATATCAAATGTTTGGGGATATTTGTATGGACGTTTATAAATTGGGTCCTCATGTTTTGTACAAATAGAGTGCTTTATAGTACTCGTGAAAGTCAAATTTTCACCTTCGCGGTACTGAATGTCTCTGAATTCGTACAAGACTTTTTTAAGTTTTTGTGTTTCTTCGTTGCTTAAATGGTCGAGTCTATACTCATTGCTTTCTATTATTTCATTTTCAATCGCAAAATTTGTGTCTGGGTCCCTATCTGTAGGTGGGTCCAAACATTCTATATTATGTTCTCCTTCTATTTCTTCATTATCTCTGAAATAAAATGTATAGTTTCCTAGATTTGCGTATTCTTCTTCGTAATTTATTTGCGCTTTACATGCTTTTAGGAAAGCTCTGCCTATCCACATGTCATATTTATTTGAAAATTTATGGATATAAAATTTTTGTTCTGTCGGACAAAGTTTGCTAGGTGCAAGTAAAATGATTTCTTTTAATTCTACTGCTCCTTCAATCATGTGTATTTTGGAATCTCCTAAATAGGTTTTGAAATTAAACAAATTTTCGGACATTATGTTTATCGAAGATCCTGTTACATTGTTATTCATTGTTATTCTGATGAAGGACTTGTCTCCATCTCTTCTTCCGATAGTTCCGAGGCATTCTGATGAAAATTTTCGGATGTGTCCATTTTGCTAATTCCACTATTACTTTCACTTTGCCTTTTTGTAGGCTGGTTTGCTACATTATTTTTTGGATAGTTATTTTGCTGTTGATTATTCATTGGATTTTGAGCCCTGTAAATATTTAATTTTTGTTGAAATTCTTGGAAAAATTATTTACAAATTTATAAAATTGCTTAGGATCGCGAGAAAACCTGAGTTTACATCGCTGAAGATAATCCTTATAGCAATGTGAATTCAGCACCATAAAATTTGATCGAGCAACTACATATAGGGAAAAATCCGATGCTTTACCGGATTTTTTAAATCTTTTATAACATCTCGATTTTACGTTCTTCAACTTACATAACTCACGTGAGAACCAAGGAGGTCTATCAGACCATCCTAGAGTCACACGCGAGACACAAACATCAAAGAACGACTCAAGAGTTTTATAGAAGACAGAAATGGCAGAGTCCATATCCGTGAAGGTATACAGATATGTCCAATCATTAGTTAACAAGAGTTTTTTAAGTTTAGTAAAGTTTGTCTTGCGAAAACATCGGGTTGCAGGCATCGAGTTATGTCGAGACATAACACCAAAAGGAAGGTCAATGGTTACATCCAGAGTTGGATGAAAGTTGTCTTCGGGGATAAGGGATCAGTCCTGGAAACATCGCAGTTGGAAGAATCCAACACAAATACCAGATCTAGTGATCTGTTACGACTATTCTGGACAGGATTTATTTGAGTTAGGGACAACTCAAGCAGACCATCTATGAAATAATGTGACAAGGAGGGCAACAGTAATAAAGAATCAAATGAGAGGGTCCAGGCAATCTCAGGTAAATTAAAATCTCCCAGAACAACGAGCAAGTCTTTGTCGGAGATATATGAGGAAATAAGTTGAATAGCTTCCAAATGGTGAGTGTATACTGCCAAGTCGGACTGTGGTGGAATATACGAACAAGTAATATAGACAGAAAAATAATTAAACGAAATTTTAACACAAACAAATTCAATCTCCTGATTGGAGGACTGGACAATTTCAGACAAGAACGCCGAATCAACAGCGATCAAAACGCCACGACCATTTGACTCTACAACAGGTGCAGACGTGCCGGAAGGAACGTTATTCTCAGAGGCAGGTAGCAAGCTAATCGAAGGCCGATTCTTCTTTTTATTGTATACTCTTTTACAACAGGGTGTTCCGGCCAAAAATCTTTATGACATATTTGGCCAAAAAGATCTGGGGAGACACCTATTTTAAAGGACGAAATGTCCCGAGTATGAAAAACGGAACTTTTCCACAGCAATGTTTGGTGCTTCAACTTTGCCCTGGATGTGGGCTATGACTTCTTCAGAAGTTGTATTGGGATCAAGCCTCGAAATAAAAATTTGCTTTTTGGGTGGAACTACAACAAGGGAACTAGGAATACTAGGCACAGCAGTAGCGGCTACAGCAGACGCAGCAGCAGCTGAATTAGCCAGCACTTTACTAGCTCCTCTTGTAACTACTTTATTGGCAATATTCCTAATATTCCTCCTAAACGATATCAGCTGCTGTGCATTTGGTGACATAGGGTCAATGTCGAAAGCCGGAACTGGTAGAGACGAATGTGCCGACGGACTGAGGGACGCGCCCTGAAACCTGGCCTTCTTTCGCGTCGGTTTAGAACTTCTGAATTGAACCTCCATCGCCAAAAGCTCCTCTTGGAGCTTATGAACGCCAGCTGACAGGGTTTTAAATGCATCCCCAGTCCGTTTCATAAAACTTCGCATCTCGAGCGCCAAGCCACGGCACGAATCACAGCCCCATTTAAGGCCGCCACCCTGTGCAATACTATCCCGCACCTTGACTGTGTAACCAGCACATTTAAAGTGCATTACATTGTCACACAACCAACAGTAAAGAAAGTCTTCACTGGTCTTGCTGGGATTATTGCAATTATATTTGCAACAGACAGACATTATTAAATAATTGATTTATACAAAAACAAATTATAAATCAATATGTAAATAAAAAGGGAAAAATGATATATATATATGTTAAGTGAGACGTATACAAACCAAGGCAAAAGCTAACTGCAATATGCAAATTAGAAAGAGAAAACAAAAAGAGAGAATATTTGTACTTATCTGTATTAAAACACACAACAACAAAAACTTGTCACCAGCGCGAAGTTAACGGCCGCGAGCGCGATCAAAAGAGAAAACAAAAGAATGGAGAGCACCAACACCACACAAACAAAAACAAACTATGAACAATTGTTATTGCAAGTGTCCAATTGTTTATTATAAAAAACGGATGTTTACTGTAAAGTTTGATTTTAGGCGGCGAAAAGTTTATACGGTTTAGGGTATTTAAGTTGGATATATGACTATATTGGGATTTGATAGTTGAGAATGTTGAACATTGTCTAAATAACACACTTCATAGAAGCATTAAGCGGTTACCGAGCAAAATGGTCTTTGGAGTAGCCTAAAAAGAAGAATTTCGATTCAACTACAGGAGCGTCAAAAAAGCTAATCCCAAAACACAAAGGGCTTTATGTGATACCTACATGACAATGTTCTCAAAAATGACCGATTTTTAATTAAGGATGTGGAAGGCTTTCAGCTTAGTCGTAGCCACAATATAAAACATTGTATAGGTAAAAGAAAAAGTGACTAAAAGTTATGCTTAAGCAAATGAAAATAATGTTAACTGTAATAGACTTTTATGTAATGTAGGTTAACTAATTTGTAGTTATAAGATTTCACCTTATTGTAACATTTATTATGTAAGGATCAGGAGATCTTACGGTGAGGACGGTCACACTTGCTCTCTTGCTACTCCCTGATCCCAGTATTTTAATTGACTCTCTGAGAGAGAGGTAAGTTTAGCACGTCTGTCATGTGAGTCAGTCGTTGCTGAGCATTGAGGAGTGTGAGACAGATATCAAGAGAACATTAATGATAACTCCGATAAATAATAACTATAATAAACACTAACTACAATAAATACATTACGAAATAAAATAAACTACAATTAATTTAAAGCAAATAAAACCCAAATCTCTTAAACACTCTGACATCGGTCAATTCATCTACCGCCCACATTACTGTTTTTAAAATTTTCATTCACAGGATCTCTGATTATTTATGCGGGTAGCCCTGATTAATATATATTCAATTTTCAATTTTCAACTTTGTTTCCGTAGGGGGGTTGAACTTCCTAAATAGGCAGCTAAGTGAATTTGTTCTTCGAATTTCTTCCTTCAATCAATTTGTGTAATGCAGCAATCTCACTATATGTTCTGTTTATTCACTTGTAAGTTTTTACACTAAACCTAGCTTAATTAAGAGCAGGGCACCAAGCCCCGCCTGGAGAGAAGTGTGGGGATTTCTTTTGTGGGGAGAGCAATGGGCATCATCGGGAGAGCGGCGCGAGGTGAAAGCTCCCGCCTCCCTTAACCCGTTTGGGCATAAACATGCTCCCCCTTGCAGGAGTGCAAGACCCAGGCAGTCTAATGGCACGCTCCGGACAGGAGCTCCGGAGCTCCGTCATCCCGACCGCGCCCAGGACCAAAGACCGACGACGGTCGGTAGAATGTGTCATCCGCCAGGACGATGCGCTCGAACTTCTTGGAGATTTGTGGGTCCACCGGAGAACTTAGAGTGCGGCAACACAAGCCATCGACCACCTTCAGGATCGCCTCCAATCGCAATCCTTCAATGATCGGGGACCGGATCACTGCTGCCACCGCTTTCTCCGCCCCAATATGGACGGCTGTCAATTTAAAGGCCGACGTTTTCCCTTCGTACCATCGCCGTTGGCATCAGATGTGGATTGTGGTGCTGCAGCAGTGTGGCCAGTGTCAGTTTAGGATCGGAGTCTGGCGTTGGTGCGACCCTTCGTCTGGAGGACTCGGGGGTGACTCGGCGTACGACGGAGCATGGAGTGCGTCGACGTGGCTCCTCGTGGAAGTGGAGTAGCGTGTGGTGGTCCTCCTTGCATATTCGGCACCTATCACCGCTCAAGCAGCTTCCTCCGGAGTGTTGGTGGGCCAGGCAGTTGGCGCAGTACTTGTTTGCAAGCACTGCCCTCATCCTCTTCTCCACGTTCAGCCGCAGGAAGCGACGGCATCGCTTCAGAGGATGGATTCCGCGACAGACTCGGCAACGGCAGGACTCAGTTCCTCGCGAACATCTGCGCTCCTCCTTCGATGCCTGTACTGAACGTGGTCTCGGAGCCATGGAAACGGGATATAGTGACGGATAACAGGAAGCTGCCGGGACAAATAATGAATAAAGCGGATTAATGTAGGGCTATAGAATACACATATTACTACTGGCATCTCGGCCCTTCTTAATTGGGAGGAAGGACCAAGTGCTGGACGCTACTGTAGCTTTACGTAATGAGTTTGAATTCTTTCTTCTGGAGGAAGAAAGATCAGCTTTGCGCCTGGATGCTTCACAATACCGCGAGCGGTACGCAGCTCGACGACGCGGACATTGCCGTCACTGCCAGGGTATGATTGGTGGATTCGCCCATTCATTAAATGGAAGATTGTCGTCTTTGAGTACCACCAGATCGCCCACTTCAAGATTTTTAGAATGGAATCGCCACTTATTGCGCTTATGTAGCTCCTTCAGATACTCGTCTTTCCGTCGGGTGTAGAAATGCAGACTCACAGCCTTCAGACGCTGCCATCGGTTAATGATAGACGGAACCTGATTTTTGGTTCCGTCACGGATAGCAATGGACCGCCCACTAGGAAATCCCCTGGGGTCAAAGCAAGAGAATCGGTGGGGTCTTCCGACATAGGAGAAATCGGCCGCGAGTTCAAACAAGCCTCTACCTTAGCCAGCAGCGTAGAGAACTCTTCAAAGGTATACCTTTGGTTGGAGGTGGCCTTGTAGAACAGAGTTTTAAAACTCTTAACTCCAGCCTCCCACAACCCTCCCATGTGTGGTGCCCCGGGAGGGATGAAATGCCAGGACAGATTCTGGTGGCTGTAGTGGGATAAGATTTTCTGTTGGGTAGACTTTAGGAAATATTTTTCAAGCACTCTGGATGCACCTACGAAGTTTCTCCCGTTGTCGGACTGCACTTGCTGGGGACACCCTCGCCTCGATACAAAGCGAGCGAATGCTGCCAGAAATGCTTCGGTACTTAAATCCGAAGTTGCCTCAAGGTGAATGGCTTTGGTAGAAAAGCAAACAAAGACACACACATATCCCTTTGATATGCGGCAAGCGCGGCCGGTGAAACTCTTGAGGTCGAAAGTCTATCGAAATCTATCCCGGTGGTCGTGAAAGGACGTGTTTGACTGTGATTGCAGCCGTCTTTTGTAAATCACACAGACCTTGCACGAATTGACCACCGATTTGACTAGATTCCGCAGTCTTGGAATCCAGTATCTCTGTCGGATGAGACGGACTACCAGTTGACTGCCCCATGGAGAGAGATCTGATGCGTGAAAAGCACCAACAGTCGTGACAATGGACTTACTACTGGCAACAGAATGGGGTTACGCTCATCGTAACTAAGAGCCGCTGCTTGTTGCACGCGCCCACAAGCTCGGACAACACCTGATGCGTCAATGAAAGGATTCAAGATGAGAATGGTGCTAGACGTGGGCAGAGATTTCTTCTGCTCTAGACACCGATCTTCCGTCGGGAAGTAATCACGCTGAGTGACTCGGATCAACGCCTGGAGTACTTGATTGATCTCGCTAGAGGTCACCTCTCCGGAGTAGTCGTTTGGAAGTTTACGACACTTTCTGCCGAAACGGACCACATATGCTACCACTCGTAAGGCATGTGCCAGATTGGAAAAACGAGACAGTATCTCGTTGGCTGGCTTAGCGATCGCGACGTGGACCTTCACTACCCGCTTCTCCAAGGTAGTGTCTAGTGGGAGTGGCCATGGTAGGCCGTGCCACCACAAGTCCTTGTGTACAAGTTCCTGCGCACTCGGGCCGCGGCTAGGGAGATCGGCTGGATTGTCTTCTGAACGGACGTGATTCCATAGGGAGCTATTTGCTGCCGTCACAATTTTTGCTACCCGATTTGCGACAAATCCCGCATAATTCAAGACGGGACAATGAAACCGTTTTAACCGGGGCTACTCTAGATTTCGCTGCAAGAAGGCAGCACGATATGCCTTGGTCATTGCTAACGCGCACGTAAATTGCGGCACCATAAGCCCGCTGTGACGCATCGCAAAAACAATGGAATTGAATGTCGGAATTTGGATCATGAAGAACCCACCGTGGAATTCGGATCTGGTCAAGGAAGGAGTAGCTCTTTGTCAAATCCTGCCACCTGTGATGGAGTTCACTGGGCAATTGATCATCCCACCCTAGCTCTTGTAGCCAAAGCTCTTGCATAAACACCTTGGCTTGAATTACAAAGGGAGCCAGCCAGCCAGCGGGATCCATGGCGATCTGCCCGAGGACTTCTCGCTTAGTATAAGCTGACTTGATATCTTGGGGTGAGATGACAAAATAAAACTCATCCGTAGTCGCTTTCCATCGGATTCCCAGTGTTTTTGCTGTGCTAGCCTCTTCGCGTCTTGACTCTTGACTCGGATGGCTAAGAACGGAGTACAGTTAATGCCAAACGTGACGGTATTCAGCTCGTAATCACCAAGTTGCCCCTCTTTATTTCGGAACAGGATCCTCTGAAATGGTGTATGGATTGGATCGACCATAATTTGGCGGTACATTTTTGTGATGTCGGCATTGAAAACTACCCGGAAAAAACACCAATTGAGAATCTGAGTAGTGAGTTCGGACTGAAGTACCGGACCAGGGTAAAGTATGTCGTTGAGACTTACTCCGTTTGTGGACTTGCTAGAGGCGTTAAAGACTACCCGTACTTTTGTTGTGGTGCTGTCGGGCTTGAAAACTGCATAATGTGGCAAATAAAAATTGTGATTACTGCCGTATTCTTGGATGACGGCGTCATACTCCGTTTTCGCCGTAATATTTTTTAGGAGCCGGCCTTCGTTTTTTAGACTCTGAGCCAATGCCCCTGGTCTAGAATGACCAAGGTTAATGTTGGTTGGATCTCGAAACGGAAGTGAGACCTCCCCGAAACATCTCTTCCTGTGGTCTTCTGGAAATTAACCTCACAAACAGAATCAGAATCTTCTACCGGTTTGCCCGGTAGATCCTCCACCTCCCAAATCTTTGTGAGAAGAGTTTCAAGTGCCTCCTCTCTGCTAACAGCGACCCTCGGGACCTCTTGCAAAGGGCCTGAAATGACCCAACCGAATCTCGTCTCTTGAGCCATTAAAGATCCGCACACTTCGGTCTGGATGCCGGAAAGTGTCACCGATGGTATGAGATCAATGCCAAGAAGTAGATCGATCTTTGCCTTTAATCTGAAGGGAGGGGTCTGCTAAAGAAATATTGGGCATTCCTTCCAGTGTGGCTTGGGCTATCGTACATGACGGAAAATCATCAGCCACTTGGGACAAGACAAAAGCTTCTATCTCTATCTGGACTGCAGGTCCATGCGATGACCGAATGCTTATGTGACAGACCTTCAAGGTTCTATTCACCTTTCCGTTAATGCCTGTCACTTCGGCCCTGACAGTTTGGAATGGTAACTTCATGAGCCGGAACATTCTTTCGGATATGAAAATGGCTTCCGAAGACGGGTCTAATAGCGCCTGTGAAGCATAAGTAGTGCCCTTGTGCCAAAAGTTCACGATGGCTGTACCTAGCAACTTATCTCGTGAGGACCTTGCCTCAGAGGTAAAGTAAGTCCGGACAATATTGTGAGAACTGGGCTGAGCTGGGACCGGCGTTGGACTATTCTCCGGTCGGGCATCCTTGTGCAAGAGCGTATTGTGACGCCCCTTGCACGTGAAGCAATTGTGCTGACTCGGACAATCTTTTACTTGATGTCCTCTTGCGAAACAGTTCAGACAAAGGGACTTTTTCTTTATGTATGCCACCCTCTCTGGCACCGGCATCTGAAGGAAGCTGGGACATCGACGCACCGGGTGATTCTCCTTCATACAGAGATCGCAGGATTTTGGTTTGGTGGGCACCTTGGCTTGAAAAGTATTAGCCTTTCGGGTGGCTGGAAACGGATTTCGCGGAGGTTTCGACGTGGGAACCGAAATAGCCATTGCAGTTGTATTTTCAACTGCTTCGAGCGTACGAAACCGCTCAGTGAGGAAATCGTCCATCATTTGCCACTCTGGAATGACAGTCTTATCTCCCAGAGATTGTTCCCACAGTGAAAGGGTGTTCTTCGGCAATTTGATGGAACAGAAAAATACGAACATGCCTCCCCAAGTGGTTACTGGCAGGCCACAGTGCTCAAAAGCACGAATGGATGCCTGCAGAGCATTCTGGTGATCCTGTAATGCTTTTCCGGACTCATGGGAAATTTGAGGCAGGTCAAGAAGTGCTCGGAATTGGCTGTTCACGATAAGTCTCTTATTTTCGAAACGCTGTTTGAGTGCATTCCATGCCGTTTCAAAACCATCATTTGTAAGCGGGAGCTTTGCTACAATGAGGTTGGCTTCACCCCTCGTTTTCGCTAGGAGATGGTACAGCTTTTCAACGGGGGAAATTCGCGAATCGCTTATGTAGATGGCTGTGAACAAGTCACGAAACGTAGGCCATTTTAAGTAATCTCCCGTAAAGACTTCTGTGTCAATGGGTGGCAATCGACAACCTCGTTCTGCTGGTGCAGAGGTAGGCCTATGACGGTTCGGAGGAGTAGGAGCTGACGCTTCGTGGATAAGCTCATTTAATCGAGCCGTGCATCGCTCGTAAGCTTGATAGCATTTGTCATATTTAGCTTGGATGGCTAAATCTTCAGTGTTATCGTCTTTACTATCTGGGAGTGCCTCCCATTTCTCATACTCCTGCTCGACCTTCTCCCACAACGCTTGAACTCGATCACGACGGACTTGAAGCGTAAATACGCTGACCTCGGACAGTGAAGTGACGTGTGTGTTGACTTCAAACTGAATTAGTTTATCGCTAATGGAGACAAACTTCTTCGAAGCCATGGTGGAAGCAACTAAAACCCTTTTGGTTTCGGACCGAGTGACTTTAGGGGCGGCTACCAAAATCTGTGGAAGTGGTACCAATGATTTGACCTCTTTTAGGCTTGCTCGTCGTGGCTCTGACGTGGCTTGCTGAAAGGTCGTGCTTGGTGGTGCGGACGTGAGAGCTAATGGACTAGAGAGGGTTTGAAATGTGTGTTGTCGGGACGGAGGAGTAGTAGGGCTGGTACTCCTCTGGCGCTGACCTGGAGCAGCAATTGAGGATTTGCTCGTGGCCGCAGTGTTCTCAGCTTCTTTCTCGTCTTTTGACGGGCTCGTGCTCATAACCCCAGAGAATGGCGGTTATAAAGTAGTGAGCTGGTTTGGCACGGCTTGAAAATAAGCGAAAAAACAATGGAACGCTTGGGAGAAACTGGTACACTACCGAACCACTCAAAAAACGGATTTGAAACGCCTTGAAATAGATTAAAAAAAACAGAAAACGAGCTGGTACGTTTGGGATGACTTGGAACACTGCCAAAAAACCCTAAGAACGGCTTGTAACGCCTTGGAATCGAAATATAAAACCCAATGATACGACTTGGGGAACTCAAATATATAACCAAAGATACGACTTGGAAACGAGTGGAAACACTTTGGAATTGAAATATACCCAAAGATACGACTTGAAATGCGTGGGAACACTTTGGAATTGAAATATAACCAAAGATACGACTTGAAATGCGTGGCGACACCTTGGAATTGAAATCTAACTCCAAAGATACGACTTGGAACGCGTGGAAACACTTTGGAATTGAAATCTAACTCCAAAGATACGACTTGAAAATTATTGGAACAATTTGGGTATTCAGTATTAAAAAAACCCAAGATACGACTTGGAAACGATTTGGACTCAGAACAAACAAAAGCGCGGAACACAAATTTTTAATAATTAAATATTATTCGATCTTTCCCTCAACGTGACCCTTCAACATATATACCCCACAAAGTGCCTGCCAACCTAGGGTATACAGCACAGCTACTTTTGGTCGATTGCTTTGTGCCGGTCTTTGGCACATGAGCTTGCAGCTGTGCTGGTATACTGCAGTTAAGCGGGACTTATGTATGCACGTATGTATGTATATAGGCTGCAAGGGGTATCGGGATTTTGTTCGCGGGAATGGAAAAATATATTTGTGTGCGAAAAAATTAAGAATTTTTGTGGAATATATACATATGTGTATGTATGGATATCAATATGTAAAATTTTATGTATGGAAAAATATGTATATATATGTATATGTATGTGTATCAACATGGAAATTTCATGTATGGAAAAATATGTATATATATGTAAGTGTAGGTGTATCAATATGTAAAATTTGATGTATGTAAAAATATGTATATATATGTATGTGTATGTGCATCAATATGTAAAATTTGATGTATGGAAAAATATGTATATATATGTACATATGTGTATGGATATGTAAAATGTTGGAGTATATATATATGTATTTAAATTTTTTTTTTTTCTTAAATATGAAAGTATGGAATGGCAAAATGCAGAGGTGTGAATGGATCGGATTTCTTTATACAATTTAATAATTTAAATTTTTTTGTTTTTTTTTATGTGTCTAACTGATATGCTTTATAGGGTGTCGCGGGACACAAGAAATGTCTAAGTGTTCTTCTTTTTTTTTTTGCTTAACAAATCTTTATTAATTGGTATTGAAAATTTTTCTTCTCTTCATTGGAACCACCTTTCACTTCGCGCACACTTTTCCCAGGAGTGGACTGTATTTGCACAAAAACTTTTATTGTAGGATTTAAGTTAGCACTGGATAAATTTTGTAATTTTTTTTTTTTTTACATTCACACACTCTGCTTGCATATATACATATATAGGTATATATGTATGTAGGAGATCACTTTGAGTTTCGTAGGTTTGTTTCAATGCATACATACATATGTGTTAATATATTTTTTTGGAAATTGCGAAAAAATATATATTGGAAATAGGCAAATAAATATGGCGCCTTATATACTTGGCCTATATATGCCAAAGTGCGAGAAAAAAATCTTGAAGTGGGCGAACAAATATGGCGCCTAAGGTACTGGACACATATATATGTATGAAAAAAAATTGGGGACCAAAATTTTTTCCCCTTTGAGGAAAATTTGCGCGAAAGTAATTTTGCTTTGATTAGGAAAATCAAGGGAAACAATTATATGTATGTGAGTGTGGGTACGGATGCTGGAGGCATGTACATATATAATTTGGAAAAAATTACTTAGCTTGAAATGTATGAAATTCTACCGATGCAACAGGTTCGAGAGGATCTTGGTATCCGGCTCGAAGGACCAATGTTTCCGTAGGGGGAACTTCCTAAATAGGCAGCTAAGTTAATTTGTTCTTCGAATTTCTTCCTTCAATCAATTTGTGTAATGCAGCAATCTCACTATATGTTCTGTTTATTCACTTGTAAGTTTTTACACTAAACCTAGCTTAATTAAGAGCAGGGCACCAAGCCCCGCCTGGAGAGAAGTGTGGGGATTTCTTTTGTGGGGAGAGCAATGGGCATCATCGGGAGAGCGGCGCGAGGTGAAAGCTCCCGCCTCCCTTAACCCGTTTGGGCATAAACATGCTCCCCCCTTGCAGGAGTGCAAGACCCAGGCAGTCTAATGGCACGCTCCGGACAGGGTCCAGCCAAGGACTGTACGCATCGCAATTGGCCGCCCGCCAACCCCGGGTAGACTACCAAGAGGGAATCATGTAAGAACATGAGCTCCGTCATCCCGACCGCGCCCAGGACCAAAGACCGACGACGGTCGGTAGAATGTGTCATCCGCCAGGACGATGCGCTCGAACTTCTTGGAGATTTGTGGGTCCACCGGAGAACTTAGAGTGCGGCAACACAAGCCATCGACCACCTTCAGGATCGCCTCCAATCGCAATCCTTCAATGATCGGGGACCGGATCACTGCTGCCACCGCTTTCTCCGCCCCAATATGGACGGCTGTCAATTTAAAGGCCGACGTTTTCCCTTCGTACCATCGCCGTTGGCATCAGATGTGGATTGTGGTGCTGCAGCAGTGTGGCCAGTGTCAGTTTAGGATCGGAGGCTGGCGTTGGTGCGACCCTTCGTCTGGAGGACTCGGGGGTGACTCGGCGTACGACGGAGCATGGAGTGCGTCGACGTGGCTCCTCGTGGAAGTGGAGTAGCGTGTGGTGGTCCTCCTTGCATATTCGGCACCTATCACCGCTCAAGCAGCTTCATCCGGAGTGTTGGTGGGCCAGGCAGTTGGCGCAGTACTTGTTTGCAAGCACTGCCCTCATCCTCTTCTCCACGTTCAGCCGCAGGAAACGACGGCATCGCTTCAGAGGATGGATTCCGCGACAGACTCGGCAACGGCAGGACTCAGTTCCTCGCGAACATCTGCGCTCCTCCTTCGATGCCTGTACTGAACGTGGTCTCGGAGCCATGGAAACGGGATATAGTGACGGATAACAGGAAGCTGCCGGGACAAATAATGAATAAAGCGGATTAATGTAGGACTATAGAATACACATTACTACTGGCAGCTTGGCCCTTCTTATTTGGGAGGAAAGACCAAGTGCTGGACGCTACTGTAGCTTTATGTAATGAGTTTGAATTCTTCTGGAGGAAGAAAGATCAGCTTTGCGACTGGACGCTTGACAACACCGAGAGCGGTAAGCAGTTCAACGACGCGGACGTTGCCGTCACTGCCAGGGTATGTTTGGTGGATTCGCCCGAGCCTTCAGACGCTGCCATCGGTTAATGATAGACGGAACCTGATTTTTGGTTCCGTCATGGATAGCAATGGACCGCCCACTAGGAAATCCCCTGGGGTCAAAGGTAAAGAATCGGTGGGGTCTCAGACATACGAGAAATCGGCCGCGAGTTCAAACAAGCCTCTACCTTAGCCAGCAGCGTAGAGAACTCTTCAAAGGTATACCTTTGGTTGGAGGTGGCCTTGTAGAACAGAGTTTTAAAACTCTTAACTCCAGCCTCCCACAACCCTCCCATGTGTGGTGCCCCGGGAGGGATGAAATGCCAGGACGTGTTCCGTCGGGAAGTAGTCACGCTGAGTGACTCGGATCAACGCCTGGAGTACTTGTTTGATCTCGTTAGAGGTCACCTCCCCGGAGTAATCGTTTGGAAGTTTACGACACTTTCTGCCGAAACGGACCACATATGCTACCACTCGTAAGGCATGTGCCAGATTGGAAAGACGAGACAGTATCTCGTTGGCTGGCTTAGCGATCGCGACGTGGACCTTCACTACCGCTTCTCCAAGGTAGTGTCTAGTGGCAGTCTGCTGGATTGTCCTCTGAACGGACCTGATTCCATGGAGAGCTATTTTTTGCTATTTGACACAATTTTGGTTACCCGATTTGCGACAAACGTTGTCCATGTGCAGGGTGGCTTATTTAACCACGACAGTACGACGGTGGAATCTGACCAATAAAATGCCTTCGCATTATCAAATGGAAGTTGCGGAAGAACTGCAGCTGCCAGTTCAGCTAAAAGCGTGGCTCCGCATAATTCAAGGCGGGGCAATGAAACTGCAAGAAGGCAGCACGACATGCCTTGGCTAACGCGCACGTAAATTGCGGCACCATAAGCCCGCTATGGCGCATCGCAAAAACAATGGAATTGAATGTCGGAATTTGGATCATGTAGAACCCACCGTGGAATTCGGATCAGGTCAAGGAAGGAGTAGCTCTTTGTAAAGTTCACTGGGCAATTGATCATCCCATCCTAGCTCTTGTAGCCAAAGCTCTTGCAAAACACCTTGGCTTGAAAGGGAGCCAGCCAGCCAGCGGGATCGAATAACTTGGCGATCTGCCCGAGGACTTTTCGCTAAGTATAAGCTGACTTAATATCTTGGGGTGAGATGACAAAATAAAACTCATCCGTAGTCGCTTTCCATCGGATTCCCAATGTTTTTGCTGTGCTAGCCTCTTCGATATCGAGGAAATCAGCATTCAGCAAATGACACTTTCGAATGCAACTGAGCACGCGCAAAGGAAAGCCAGCTGAACCAAGAGCGTCTTGAAGTTCATTGACCATTGCGATTGCCGTTGCTTCATTGTGAGCCCCTGCCAGGACATCATCGACATACATATAGGACTTGATAATATCGCTAGCCAAAGGAAATTTGGATTATACAGCACAGTTAATGCCGGTAGTTAGTGACGGTATTAAGCTCGTAATCACCAAGTTGCCCCTCTTTTTTTCGGAACAGGATCCTCTGAAATGGCGTATGGATTGGATCGACCATAATTTGGCGGTACATTTTTGTGATGTCGGCATTGAAAACTACTCGGAAAAAAGGCCATTTGAGAATCTGAGTAGTGAAATCGGACTGAAGTACCGGACCAGGGTAAAGTATGTCGTTGAGACTTATTCCGTTTGAGGACTTGCTAGAGGCGTTAAAGACTACCCGTACTTTTGTTGTGGTGCTGTCGGGCTTGAAAACTGCATGGTGTGGCAAATAAAAATTGTTATTACTGCCGTCAAATGGCACCTGACGCATATGGCCCAAGTCTGGCCCAAGTATGGCCCAAATATTCTTGGATGACGGCGTCATACTCAGTTTTTGCTGGAATATTTTTTAAGAGACGGCCTTCGTTTTTTAGGAACTGAGCCAATGCCAATGGTTGGATCTCGAAATGGAAGTGAGACCGTGTATCTCCCCGAAACATCTCTTCTTGTGGTCTTCTGGAAATTAGCCTCGCAAACAGAATCAGAATCTTCTACCGGTTTGACCAGTAGATCCTCCACCTCACAAAACCTTGTGAGAAGAGTTTCAAGTGCCTCCTCTCTGCTAACAGCGACCCTCGTGGTGAACGCGGCACACGAACTAACGCGGACCCCTTGCAACGGGCCTGAAATGACCCAACCGAATCTCGTCTCTTGAGCCTTTAAAGATCCGCATACTTCGGTCTGAATGCCGGAGAGGGTCACCGCTGGTATGAGATCAATGCCAAGAAGTAGATCGATATTTGCCTTTAATCTAAAGGCGGGGTCGGCTATAGAAATATTGGGCATTCCTTCCAGTGTGGCTTGGGCTATCGTACATGACGGCAAATCATCAGCAACTTGATACAAGATAAAAGTTTCTATCTCTATCTGGACTGGAGGTCCATGCGATGACCGAATGCTTATGTGACAGACCTTCAAGGTTCTATTGACCTTTCCGTTAATGCCTGTCACTTCATGAGCCGGAACATTCTTTCGGATATAAAATTGGCTTCCGAAGCCGGGTCTAATAGCGCCCGTGAAGCATAAGCAGTACCCTTGTGCCAAAAGTCCACGATGGCTGTACCTAGCAACTTATCTCGTGAGGACCTTGCCTCAGAGGTAAAGTAAGTCCGGACAATATTGTGAGAACTGGGCTGCGCTGGGACCGGCGTTCGACTATTCTCCGGTCGGGCATCCTTGTGCAAGAGCGTATTGTGACGCCCCTTGCACGTGAAGCAATTGTGCTGACTCGGACAATCTTTCACTTGATGTCCTCTTGCAAAACAGTTCAGACAAAGGGACTTTTTCTTTATGTATGCCACCCTCTCTGGCACCGGCATCTGAAGGAAGCATCGACGCACCGGGTGATTCTTCTTCATACAGAGATCACAGGATTTTGGTTTGGTGCCAAGGTGCCGGCTTCAATTGTATTAGCCTTTCGGGTGGCTGGAAGCGGATTTCGCGGAGGTTTCGATGTGGGAACCGAAATAGCCATTGCAGTTGTATTTTCAACTGCTTCGAGCGTACGAAACCGCTCAGTGAGGAAATCGTCCATCATTTGCCACTCTGGAATGGCAGTCTTATCTCCCAGAGATTGTTCCCACAGTAAAAGGGTGTTCTTCGGCAATTCGATGGAACAGAAAAATACGAACATGCCTCCCCAAGTGGTTACTGGCAGGCCACAGTGCCAGAATTTTCGAGCCCAGGTAACACCACACTTACGCCCCCAAAACATAAGAAATCAACCAAACAACAACCCCTATACTAACAATAGAAGCCAGTTATTTAGAAATAATTCAACCATTTCTCAGCCTAACATTAACAACCAGGCTAATAATAACTACCATAATAGTAATTCAACTGTAAATCCTGTCAATTCAACAGGGCCAACTAGGAACCAATTTCACAATATCAATGAGCAATGCTCTTCAACTGAACTTTGTAATATTATTGACGCAGGAAATTTTTTTTGAAACTGCCTCCGAGAACCAATAGGGTACTTAACAAAAAATCACACGGATCGACACTCCCTTTTATATGGATTAATTCCGTTACAACTCAACCCATAAAATTCTTAATATATACAGGTTCCACAAATTCATTTGTAAGCCCAACCATAGTGAGCAATGTCGATCGCAATACTCTTGATAACCCTATAACTGTACAGTCAGTGTTGAACCAACACGTCATAAAAGAAAAAACCATGATTCAATCACTTAGAGTTTAATGAACAAATGAAAGTAGACTTCTTTCCGATTTTTACCCACATTTCAAAGGTTTGCTTGGGATGGACGTCCTTAGAAAGTTAAAAGCCAATATTAATCTGGACAGTTTTTGTTTAGAAACTCCAAAATCATGTTTAAAAATTTGTTTACAAGACAACCAGTTACACAATTCAGTTAACGGATATAGCAAGATGGTAATCGTAAATAATTCACTCGAAGATCAGCAATTATATTTAGAACAGCCATTAGAAACCATACCCTATGATCGGACAGCAAGTACACAGACATTTTTATGACGACAATCAAAAACTAACATTTACCAGCGATTTTAAACATTATATACGCACAACTGTTGACACGCCAATCTTTGTTAAATCATATCGATACCCCTACGCCTTAAAGAAAGAAGTAAAAGACCAAATAGACTCAATGCTAAAGCACAACATAATTAAAAACAGTTATTCGCCCTGGAGCGCCCCTATTTGGGTAGTTCCAAAAAAATCGAACTCCCCTGAAACGCAGAAATGGATATTAGTTTTAGATTATCGTAAA
This sequence comes from Drosophila willistoni, assembly GCF_018902025.1. NCBI lineage: Eukaryota > Metazoa > Arthropoda > Insecta > Diptera > Drosophilidae > Drosophila > Drosophila willistoni. The sequence continues at coordinate 31,031 of NW_025814065.1, read as the reverse complement.
CTTAACGAAAAAACAACTTTAGACCGTTAGCCAATTAGAAAATATAAATGAGATTTTAGACCAACTTGGTAAATCTAATTACTTCTCAACTCTTGATTTAGCTAGTGGATTTCACCAGATTGAAATTAACCAAGCAGATAGGAGCAAAACAGCTTTTACAGTCGAAGGTGGCCACTTTGAATTCATCCGTATGCCGTTCGGGTTGAAGTTTCACTATCTCTACAAAAACACCTGATTGATATAAAGCAAGTATTTGATAGACTCAGATCCGCTAATCTTAAGCTACAAATCGCAAAATCTGACTTCCTTCGGAGAGAGGTTATTTTTCTAGGTCATATTGTAACTCAAGATGGGGTCAAAACCTAACCCAAATAAGATAAAATCCATTCAGGAGTTCCCTATCCAAAAAACAGGAGACAAATTAAATCATTTCTAGGTCTATTATAGAAAATTTATTAAAGACTTTGCCCGCATAACAAAGCCATTAACACAACAATTAAAAGGTATAAAAGCAGTAACGATTGATGAAGAATACTGTAAAACTTTTGAATTCTGTAAGACATTACTTTGTAATAATCCAATATTGACCTACCCATGCATGCCCATGCCATCGGCGCTGTTTTATCCCAAAAATTATCTGGAAGCGACAAACCTATTTCTTAAGCGAGTCGCACATTATCCGATGAAGAAACCCGTTATTCAGCTACAGAAAAAGAAATGCTTGCAGTCCACTGGGCAGTACCAGACCCTACTTATTCAGACCCTACTTATTCGAAAAAAAATGTATTTTAGTTTCAGACCACAAACCATTAACATGGAACACAGGACCATTTTCCACCAACGGCTAGGTCGGCCGTTGGAAACTACAATTACTAGAATACGAATACGAATTTCAATACAAAAAGGCTCTCAGAACGTAGTTGCAGATGCACTGAGTCGTATCCGACCCCAAGCAAATATTATCGTTAACAATAAAGATGTCGAAAATTTTTCAAATAACAAAGTAACATCTTCTCTGTATAATCTTTCATCAAGCATAATAATTGTCGAAAAACCACTTAACGATTTTAATTTGCAGGTTGTTTTAGCTGAAGGTTCTCATGCTTCTACCAGGTTTCTACTCCCTTTAAAAACAAATTAAGGCGAACAATCACAGAATCCAGACTTAACTCAGGTACTGTACTAGACATTCTAAAAAAATTTTTAAAGACTAACAGGACATTAGCAATTTAGACGTCAGACAGTATTTTTTTTCAAATAGTACTAGATGTGTTTTCTAAACATTTTTCTTTTTTCGTTAGACATATAACGATAAACAATAACTACTAATTACACTAATAGATTCAAAATTTGCGTGTGCCTACCCTATACCCAACTGGACCTGCAAAAACGTCGTTAGCCCAAGTCACAAGGAAAATCAGCGGCATCCACCCCGACACCCCATTCTAAACGCATTTGTTTCATTTTGGGGAGGGAGGAGTTACCAACCCAACACCCTGGTCACTAAATTGGGGAACAAGACCCAGGAAAGAAGACGTGGCATCGACTCTTTTCTGTTCCCAGAACGATTGATAATTTATATATGATGATCATACATACACAAAACATACATACATAAAACATACATACATAAAACATACATACATAAAACATAGATACATAAAACATACATACATACATAAAACATACATACATATGATACATAAAACATACATACATAAAACATACATACATATGATACATAAAACATACATACATAAAACATACATACATAAAACATATATACATAAAACATACATACATAAAACATATATACACACATGCATTAATTCGATTGTAACAGACACACACAGATAAACAAAAGGTAGAGAACCAAAAACATTATGAATAAAAAGACACTTCTGTTTTAATTCGCTCGCGGCCATTAACTTCGCGCTTATGACAAGTTTTTGTTATTGTATGTTTTAATATAAAAAAAATTTTCTTAACATATATTGTAGTGTCTTAAATAAAGACCCGACCCAAAGACGGGTTTTTAGTCTTTCTTTCTTGTCTTCATATGTATTGTTTCCACATATTACATTTGTATCATTCCAATGTTGTTAAATAGATACAGACGACGACAACAATTCCAAACGAGAAGGCAGCAGACACGAAGTTGAGATAATTGATGTGGAAGCAGACAAAGAGGGCGGACAACACAAACCGTTACAAGAAGCAGACGACGACGACAAGTCCAAACGAGAAGGCAGCAGAAACGAAGTTGAGATAATTGGTGTGGAAGCAGACAAAGAGAGCGGACAACACAAACCGTTACTAGAAGCAGACGACGACGACAAATCCAAACGAGAAGGCAGCAGACACGAAGTTGAGATAATTGGTGTGGAAGCAGACAAAGAGAGCGGACAACACAAACCGTTACTAGAAGCAGACGACGACGACAAGTCCAAACGAGAAGGCAGCAGACACGAAGTTGAGACAATTGGTGTGGAAGCGAGAGAGAAGAGAGACCAAGAGAACGAGTAAAAACAGCCGAGTGAGTAGCGACAGCATAGTGAGTGGCAACAGAGAGCGAACCGAACATCTGAGTGAGTTGCTACAGCGATATTGAGTGGTTCCATAGAACAGGACGACTATAGTTGGGTGAGCTGTTTAATTATTGTCTTGAGTGTGAGATACTTTGCTTGCACAACGAAGCCAGACCGGTGGCAGAAATATTGACGAAATTGATGCGAGCTGCAGAGAGCACATTTCTAAGAATCGTCCGAATTTAACCATATCCTACCACAATTTGACCTACATTAACATAGTGTGTAAATTTTGCTAAGTCGTAACAAATTTGATTGATTGACACAAACTATACATTAATATAGCAAACTTGTTAAGCATTATACCTGTAATTGTGTGAAATGGATCGAGGTGAGATTCTAACTTTGCCTATTGAAGATTTGCGCATTAAATTGAGAGAGTTAGGGCTAGAGACTACAGGCCTTAAAGCTGAGCTGCAATCGCGTCTACTCGCTCATTACGATCTAATAGAAACTGAGAATGACGGGCAGGAAGCAGGATTTCGCCTCAGCTAGAACAATTCGAGAAGTCTCGAACACAGATGGGCAAAGGTCATGGTTCACACTAAAAGATGTGGAGGGAAGCGTTTCCGAGTTTTGCGGTTTAGGTTCGATTGATGTTGTACAATGGACTAGGGATTTAGAAGAATGCGCTTTAACCGTACAGTGGAGTCAGTTACAGCTTTTTGTGTATGCAAAACAATTGTTAAAGGGAGCTGCATTGTCGTTTATACGTAGTAAGAGAGATATTTGTAGTTGGGTCCCTGAAAGTAGCTTTGAAAAACGAATTCAGATTAAAGGTTTCATCAGCCGAAGTTCATAGAAGACTAAGCAATCGACTGTTGAAGAGAGGTGAGAATTTGTATGAATTTTTGTATTCGATAATGGAAATCGCAAAGCCGATCGATTTGGATGACGAAAGTTTAATCGAGTATTTCGTAGAAGGTATACCAGACCTGAGAGCGAATAAGGCATTATTGTATCAAGCCAAAACAGTGGATGCGTTGAAAGTTCAAATCTTATGATCCTAGGAAGTCATCAAAGAAAACAACATTGGAGTCATCTTTTCACAAGAAGGGTAGCGATAATAGAGAGAAAAGTTCGATAACAAAAGGTGATCGCAAATGTTTTAACAGTGGTGATCCTTCACACATGATGAGAGACTGTAACAAGAAAACGTTTACTTGTTTTAAATGTGGCAAAACAGGCCATCGCTCATTTGAATGTAAGGGAAAAGATACCACCAAAGTTGAAAGTACCAATGTTGTAGATGATAAATTTGTAAAAGCATCAGGCAAATTTACTGATTCGGGTTTGGAGTTGAAAGAAGTAACTTATAAGACGATTAAGTTCAACGGTCTAATTGATATAGGAGCAAATTTGAGTCTCATACGTAAAAGAGTGTTTGTCGAACTTAGAATTAAATCACTTACAGGATCTTCGAAGAGCCTTACAGGCATTGGTGGAAGTCATGTGATGACTTTGGTAGTTTTAGCATAAGTGTCAAGATAGATGACATTGAGATGGAAGTCGAGTTTCATATCGTACCTGATGAAGACATGGCATATGAGGCAATTTTGGTTAGAACAGTATTAGATCACGTGGATTTGGTTGGTAAAAAGAAAGGTACAAAGTTTGTGAGCATCAAGAGAAAAGAATCACTGTGTAACGCGAATAAATCTTGTGCTGAGTTGTTTAAGGAATTTTAAAGTATGTGTATGCACAGAATAAAGTGGAATTCAAGAGTTACAGAAATTGCTAGTGAAGTCAAGAAGTCGATTTAAAGTTACAAACCTATTAGAAATACAAACACTCCTATAGAAATGAAGATTGTTCTAACGGATGAGTTCAAACTTCGTTAGTTTATACTACTCTAGATCTAACGAACTGGTTTTTCCATGTTCCTGTTGAAGAAAAATCTCAGAAGTACACAACATTCGTAACTCAGAATGGTCAGTATGAATTCCTATATGTACCATTCGGAATTTCCAACTCTCCAGCAGTTTTTACAAGATTTATAATGGCGGTAATGAGAGAATCAGTGAAGAATGGAGATGCAGTGGTGTATATGGACGATATAATTATACCAAGTGTTAGCGCGAACGATTGTCTAATTAAGCTTAAAAGGGTGTTGAAGATAGCTGCGGAAAATGGGTTGAGAATAAACTGGGAGAAATGTCATATACTGCAAAGTAAAGTAAATTTTTTGGGCTATACAGTTGAAAATGGAAGTATTAAGCCAAGTAAGGAGAAGACTGATGCCGTTTCAAGATTCCCGATCCCACATGATAAGAAGTCAGTTCAACGATTTTTGGGGTTAACATCGTATTTCCGCAGATTTATCGAAGGATACGCAGTGACGGCTAAGCCCTTGACGGACATTTTGCGAAAGGACAACAAGTTTGAGTTTAATGAATTGCAAATGGTAGCGTTTGAGCAATTGATGTTAGCATTGATCAAAGGTTTCGTTTTAAAGTTATACAATCCTAAGCTAGAGACTAAGATTCACACTGGAGCTGCGCTTTTACAGAAAGATTCAGAAGAGGGTTTATTTCATCCGGTACAATATATGAGTCGGAAAACTAAACCTTGCGAAGAGAAGTATGATTCATATGAACTTGAGGTTTTAGCAGTTATTGGAGCATTAATAAAGTGGCGTGTATATGTGTTAGGATTAAGATTTAAGATTGTTACAGATTGTAATACATTCACGATGACAATGAAAAGAAAGAGGTCCCGATACGTGTAGCACGTTGGGCAATGTACCTAAAAGATTTCGATTATTAGATCGAACATCGTTCAGGTTCAAAGATGCGGCATGTGGATGCTTTGAGCCGTTTAACTTGTTTTCTGCTAACTGACACAATAACCCATAGATTGAGGGAAGCACAGTTGTCAAATGATTGGACTAAATTGATCAGGAGTTTAGTTCAGGAGAAGGGATATGAAGATTTTTACAAGGACATTTGGAGCTAGAAAGACTCAGGATATCGTTGAAAAATCGCATTATATGCCGAAATTAAAAAAAAGGTAGCCCCTGTTGTTGAGTGTTGCGTGGAATGTCTGATTGTTAATGCCAAAACCGGTAAAAAGGAGGGATATTTGATGCCAATAAGCAAAGGAGATCAGCCATTGATGGCATATCACATTGATCACGTTGGCCCGATGGAGGTCACAACAAAGCGTTACAATCATATACTTGTTATTGTTGATGGGTTCTCTAAGTTTGTATGGTTGTATCCGACTCGTTGAACAGGAGTCGATGAAGTACTTAGTTGTCTTGAAAAGCAGGCGATAATTTTTGGTAACCCGGTGAGACAGGTGAGCAACATTCACATCCAATGCGTTTAAGGAATATTGTAACAGACAGGATATACAGCATTTACTGATAGCAACAGGTGTACCCCGCGGCAACGGCCAAGTAGAAAGGATGCATAAGATAATTGTGCCAATGATTGCAAAGTTAAGCGAAGAGAATGAGGGAAACTGGTACAAGTATGTGGGCCGTGTGCAACATCTTGTTAATAATACTGCTCCAAGAAGTACAAGAGTTACACCTTTTAAGATTTTGACAGGAATAGAGATGCGTAGATGATCCCGAAATAAGAAAGCTGATAACCGATTCGTTAATAGAAGAATAAGACTGTGGTCGTAATGAGATTAGAGCGGAGGCTCGGAAGAATATTAATGAAATACACATTATTAATACACACCATATTGGCTATGGTGAAGGACCTTGTAAGACCTCAACAGTGGCTGAGTTCATGAAGCCATGGCTAGGAACAATCGGGTCGAATGACTTGTCAGGACAGCCGATTGTAGGAAATGAAGTGTCAGGCGGGCATAATCATGGCAATCGGGCAGTAGCTACTGAGCGAGACAGAACGACACGCAGCGGCCGTATCTATCTGGTTGACTCACTCATGGGCAAATAAAGAGAAGCGTTGAGTCATCTACAATCCTTTGCTCAAGCTATTAGCGGATACATTAAAGAAGTCTAAAATCTGGATTTGGAAGGTGAAGAAAACCAATAGCCTATATGTGAAAAAAACCAAACGCGGCACAAAGAAATTACAGTGTCACGGAAGTCTGGGTGTAGAACGCTATCGTTGTTTTATATAACACTACAAGATTTTGAGATTTTTACAGATCATGCCAGTCTATCTTGGTTGATAAATCAGTCCAATCTTAAGAGAGATCGCGCAATTTGACTGATGTAAAAGTCATGGATTATTTGGTGTATATTAGGTCTGAACATAATGATGGTACCGAGGAGTACAAAAAAAACCAGAGGGCCGGGGCTAACTTCGACCGCGTCAAAGTTTGTATACCCTTGCAACTTTTATGGTAACTCTTTCTTAACTTATAGCCATCAAAGTGGAAAAACGTTTTATCTAAAAAGGCTAATGTTTGCGAAAGAACGGCCAAGAATCTTTGCATAGGAAATAACGAAGATATTGATCAAAGTCACTGTTTTCCACCGATCGTTCCTATGGGAGCTATATGATATAGTAACCCGATCTTTATCAAATTCGGGACAGTCATTAACAGATATATTAAACTAACAAATGTTTAATTTGAAAGCAATCGCGTCAAAAGTGACGAAGTTATTGACAAAAGTCACTGTTTTCGAAAGATCGTTCCTATGGGAGCTATATGATATAGACACCCGATCTTGATCAAATTTGGCACAGTCGTTTATATGTGTAATTAACTCACTAATACTAAATTTCATGACAGTAACTCAGAAAATAACGAAGTTATTAGGAAAAGTCACAGTTCGTGACGCCTGCAGTATATACAAGCCTACATGCAAAATTTCAGCTCTGTAGCTCCAACGGTCTAGGAGGAGTTTGCGTTGATCCAGACGGACGGACGGACGGACGGACGGACATGGCTATATGAACTCGTCTCGTCATGCTGATCAAGAATATATATACTTTATATGGTCGGAGATGCTTCCTTCTATGCGTTGCACACTTCTGACCAAAATTAATATACCCTTTTTGCAAGGGTATAAAAATGTGGAAATTGTGGGTGCCGCAAAGAATGACCGGAGAAGATATATCACGTGCTCATGATTCCACTATTACAGCTCATGGAGGCATGGTGAAAACCGTGGATCTAGTAAAAAGACATTTATGTTGGCCAGGGATGGTTTCCGAGAATCGAGAATATGTGCGTAATTGTGAGGTATGTAAGTGTACTAAGTACGAGTTCCTGAAATTTTAGTAAGTAATAATGGAGTGCAGTTTAAATCAAACGAATTTAATTCATTTTTAACTACGTTTGGAGTTTACCATACATATACAGCTGCATATTCCCCTCAATAAATTGCTTCAGAGAAAGTTATCGCTCGATCGTGTCCGCTATTCGTTCGTATTTGTTCAAGCCACCAGGCGAACAGCAGTGGGCGGCGAAGAGCAGTGAGGAGTGAGGAGGGTTTTTTGATCCTCGGCGTCTACGGTCACACCAGGAGGAGAGACTTGATTTTTCTGATGGGCATCGCCATTTAATCCAGTACGAGCGTCTAACTCGAACACCCGTTTTTTCGATATTGTACTTTTTCCAACCCGAAACATTCTCGTGTGTGTCGGGACATCTTGTAACATAAAAGAAAATAAACCACCATTAATTTTAAACGAAGTTCTCGCGCGTTTTAATTGCATTACTTACGCACCAGACCCCTGAAGAAATTGGCACCCGCCAACCACTTGTGTCTTATTTGGATCCTTCCGCCCCTCCACGAACATTGGTCCTTCGAGCCGGATATCCTTCCGCTCCTCCAGCTTGCATCGGCGGAATTCCTGATAAGTAGAAAATTTCAATATTCATTTCATTTGCCCCTACATACTAATAAAAGTGTGAGGTTTTCCCGCTCTTCCATAGCGACCTACACACTTTTATATATTGTATGTACATACCTGACCTGTTCCAAGGTTACATGGAAGTTCCCAATCCTTAGCGTGTTTATCCAACGTTTTTGTTTTCCATTCCACGACTACACATTTTTATTTATTTATTTTTTTTCTCGCACTTGTCCAATTCCACTTTTTACATATGTAAAACTCGTTTACACTCACATGTACATGTATTTTCCACAGTTGTTTGCCAAGTCCGCGTAAAAGTTTAAAAGACAAAAAATTATTAAATTGTTATAGTAAAGAAAAAAAAGGAGGAAAAAATAGTAATCAAAGTGCTCACCGCGATTTCTTATGTGTTCGAATTATTTCCATTGCCCAATTAATTTCCTCACGAGCGTATCTACTTACATACATACATCGTCATCTGTTGATGTACGATGTATATGTACATATTAATATACATATAATTCATTCGCACATTTACCACAAAACAAAAAAAATTTAAATAGCAATTAACGTATGCACCGCGATTTCTTGTGTTCGAATTGGTTCAATTGCAAAATTAATTTCCTCACGCTCGTATCGGCAAACCGGCGTATCTACTTACATACGTACATCGTCATCTGTTGATGTACGCGCATATGTACATATCCATATACATATAATTCATTCGCACATTTACCACAAAACAAAAAAATTTAAATAGCAATTGACGTATCCACCACATTATAAACACTTAGATGTAAGCCAAACCAGAATATGATTTGATTCAATAAAGCAGTCTTGATTAAACACTCAACCAGAACAGACTCAATCTTAATTGGCGCAGTCGGTACTCGAGTTCACAGCTAAAATATTGTGGAAACTTTGAACGCAATCAAAGATAACGAAACAATATAATACTGTGGAAAACAAAACATTTAGTGACAAAATAAAATATATATATTGTGGAAACTTTGGAGAAAATCTAAGCCAACGAAACAATATAATATTATAAAAACATTTTGTGACAAATAACGAAACAATATAATATTGTAAAAACACTTTGTGCAAACAAACAGAATTATTGTGGAAACTTAAAAAAAAAAAAACAAAAAAAAAGTTAACGAAACAATAAAACATACACCATTAAAATGGCACAAATTAACGAAATACAACAATGCATTCAAATGCTAACATCAATAATAATATCCAATCAAGAGATGCATTCTAATCCAACAACAAGGGAGAGAAACAGCATCGAGAAGGAAACAAGGTACTTGCCGGTGTTCACTGGACAGGAGGGAACGTTACATGGTTTCATTTCGGCAGTCAACCAAATCATGGAGGAGTATGATGATAACGACCAGGTCATCACTGTTATATTCAACACCAAAATTCAAGGTCAGGCTAGAACTATGCTTAATATTAACCCCCTACATCTTGGCTGATTGCAAAACTCGTCTTCGACATCATTATCGCCCAAGAACGGATCAAATGGGTCTAACCAGAAAATTAATAACTTAAGGGTAACTACCGTTCGAGATCTTGATTTTAAAGTAAGAGCAATTGTTGAGGAAATTACTGATTTTTCGGTCTTTGAAAACAATAGCAGATTAGTAGACATATTAAGTGGTCTCTTAATTCAAAGAGTAAAAGAATTATCTTGTGGTCCAATGGCTATTGCCTTAATGAATAAAACAACATTAACAGATATAAGAATTGAACTTGCAAATTATATTGGTCTGAATTATGGAAATTTAAATAAAAAACTATTATTAACCAAAAATGACAATGACCAGAGTACATATAACAAACAGACAACTAATAAAAATACAAACCAAAATACCAAAATACTGAACAAAATGTAAAACAGTCTCAAAATCCCAATAGACAACAGAGTCAAAATACGAGACAGTATCAAAATCCGAATAGACAACAGAGTCAGAACGTAAGACAAAATCAAAATAATCAGCAACCACAAAATTATCAGCAACCACCAGCAGAAGCAATGAGTGTAGATAATATAAATGAGGAAGTAGTAAACAGCATAGATAATCAAGAGTTTTTTACCAACTAGCCTTGGATGAAAAAAAAATTTTTATAAAAGGAACAATAAACGAAGATACTTATATTATTTTAGTAGATACAGGATCAACCATAAGCATTTTAAACAAAACTAATGTACATAATTCCAAATACAAAATAATTGAAAAATATTCAAAAACCATACATACAATAAAGGGAAAAATAGAAAGTGACAATTACTTAGTGAAAACAAAAGTGCCAAGGGAGTTTAAATATATAAATTATGCAAGAACAAAATGGGTGGCTATGCCCTGGAAAAATCATATGATTTTCTATTGGGCATGGACTTCATTCAAAGGAATTTTGCAAATATTGATTTTCAAACAAAATTATTAAACTTAACAATGGGGTCGAAATTCCATTCCTTTCCAAACAAAAAAGAAGATGTTTGCGTAATGGAAGTAAGTGAAATTGATGATCTTAAGTTAAAAGAACTCAATACTGAGGAAGAACAAATAATAAGAAATCTGTCAAAAAAGTACGAAAAGTTATGTTTCAAAGAAGGGGGACCAATACTAACACTATAGTTCATAGCATAAAAACTACTACAGACCAACCTATTAATTCAAAACTCTATCGGGTCTCCCCAAAATATGAAGAAGAAATAAAGAAACAAATAATTTATATGGAAAACAATGGAATTATAAGAAAAAGCAAAAGCAAATATAGTTCTCCAATATGTGTCATACCTAAAAAAGAGATAGCTCTGGAATTCAAAAGTATCGTATTTGTGTAGACTATAGGCGTTTAAACCAAGTAACCGTTCCAGATAAGTACCCAATACCTATCATGGACGCTGTATTAGACAAACTCGGTAAAGCCCAATATTTTACTACATTAGATTTAGCAAAAGGCTATCACCAAATTTTAATGGCAGAAGAAGATATAGAGAAAACAGCATTCATTTCACCAATGGGTTTATATGAATATGTTAGAATGCCTTTTGAGTTAAAAAATGCCCCAGCCACATTTCAACGTTTAATGAATGAAACACTGAGGGATTATATAAACAAAAGTTGTGTTGTATACATGGACGATATTTTGATATTTTCAACAACACTTGAGGAACATAAGATTGCTCTAGAAAACATTTTCAAAATACTTAGAAATCATAACTTAAAAATTCAACCAGACAAATGTTCCTTAATAAAACAATATACTGAATATTTAGGACACATTCTCACAAAGCAAGGGATTAAACCCAATCCACATAAAATAGAAGCAATAAAAGCAATGCAGCTACCTAAAACAGAAAAGAAATTGAAAGGATTTCTTGGTATGACAGGATTTTACAGAAAATTTATTAAGGACTATTCCAAATAGCTTACCCAATGATCAGATATTTACAAAAAGGCACACAAATTAATACAAATGACCCACAGTTTATAGATGCCTTTGAAAACCTTAAAACACTTATAAGCTCACATCCAATCTTAAAATATCCAGAGTTTGATAAACCATTTACCATTGCAACAGATGCCAGTGACTTCGCAATATGTGCAGTATTGCCTCAACAAGGGCAACCAGTTGCATTCGTTTCAAGAACTCTAAATAAACACGAAAAAAACTACAGTACAATTGATAAAGAATTTTTATCCATTATACATGCAGTAAACTATTTTAGACACTATTTGATAGGTAATAAATTCCAAATTATAACAGATCATGCTCCGATAAAATATCTAAACTCAAAATACAAAGGGAAAGAAATGACAGCAAGACACCAAAGATGGATTTTAAAATTACAAGAATTCGATTATGACATAATATATTTGAAAGGAAAAGACAATAAAGTGGCAGATTTTTTAAGTAGACAGGAAACAGCTGAACTAATAAACAAGGATAAAACAAATGAGTCAAACTTTGAACTATCAGATACACAGCATTCAGCAGAGGAAGGAGGATTTACAAATTTCTATATAAAAGACGATATTGTAAACAAATATAAACTCAGATAATAATAACTTATACAACAACGGACAATATTAATATTCAGCATGGTAGAAAAATAATAGAAGTAAGCCCAGCAGAAACAGAAATTGAAATCGAAATCAAAATGCAAAATAATATAAATAAAGGAACAGTAGGAATTTTTTCAGAAGTTCCAGACTCAGAATATTATAAGATACAATGTATCTTAATGAACATTTTTTCACACTGTAATAATATAAAATTTTTTAAATGTACTAAGAGAGCTCAGGAAATTTCAAGCGAGGAAGAGTTACATAAACAAATAGCTATTTACCACACCAAAGATTCATTACATAGCGGAATAAATGAAGCTTTTAATTCGTTAAAGAACAAAATATATTTTCCAAAGCTAAGAGACCATATTCAGTTGATAATTTCAAATTGTAAAAAATGTAAGGAAATTAAATATGACAGAAACCAATCAAACCTAAGTTTCAATTCACAGAAACACCGGATGTTAAAAATCAAATTATACATTTAGACATATTTCATATAAAACACAAATCGTTTGTTACAATCATAGACAAGCTCACAATGTTGGAAAATCTGATTCTGAGAGACCCCGCGATATTTGGTCGCGCAGTTATGTATAAAAGAAAGGGCAATACACTTATTTGCGAATATACATATGTAACTTTATTAGGACTTAACTACACGTCTGTACAGTGCCAAGAACAGAAGCCAACTCTCTTTCTCTGTTAGGCGCTGCCAGATCTCCTTAATATTACTAGGGATGCCAGATTGCCACTTTGATATAAACAGCTGGCTCTAATTTCGAACACACCCCCACAAAGTTGCAATCTTAATTACAGCTAATTCCTAACGAAATGATACATTCATTAAGTTTCTTGCCGCTTAAACCCTTCGTTAGGACATCCGCCGCCATTAGTTCCGTAGGCATATACTCCACGGAAATATCACCACTCTTATACATCGCTTGAATGAAGTGGTGACGCACGTCAATATGTTTTGTACGTGGATGGAATCCAAACCCTTTGACCATATGTTGTGCGCTTTGATTATCGTTGAAAATGCGCACAGATCCACATTCTATACCAATTCTGTTTAGTAGGGCCTCTCCTCTCCGCCTCCTTTACTGCCTCTGACATTGCCAAGTATTCTGATTCCGTACTAGACAATGCAACAGTACGTTGCTTTCGTGCCTCCCAGCTTATGGCGGCACCAGCCAATATAAACGCTTGGCCAGAGTAAGAGCGGCGGTCCGTTAAATTGCCACCCCAATCTGCATCGACCACGCCGAAAAGATCATCTCCTGTCTTCCTGAACAGAAGTCCGGTCATCTTTGTGCTTTGAAGATAACGTAAAATGCGTTTTGATGCCTTCCAGTGATCAGCTGTGTAATTTGAGTTGAACTGACTCAAGAAACTCACTGCATACGCTATGTCAGGACGAGTGGCCTATTAATTTTTGATAAGGATACTTTCCCATCTCGTCTTCATTAGATTCAGCCGGGCTCCGCAATTCTGATTTTGCCTCTATAGGTGTCATCGCCGGCTTGCAATCTGTCATGCCAAATCTTTTCAATATGGCATCGATGTACTTCTCTTGGGATAGAAAGACGCTCTGCTGCTCTTTGTTCTGTTTAAATTCTATGCCCAAACAGGTCTTCACTGCGCCAAAGTCCTTCATCTTAAAAGTCTTATTAAGATGCTCCTTTGTTTGCTGCAACCATTCTGGATGATTTGATGCGATTAGCAAATCATCAACATAAATCGTGACGATCAAAAGTTTTCCTTTTATCATTTTTACAAACAGGCAGGGGTCCTGTTCTGTGGCCTCTAGTCCGATTTCTTGCAGCTTCGTTGTCAGTTTACAATACCATTGTAGTCCGGACTGGCGTAGTCCATATAGAGCTCTTCTTATTAGATACACGGGATCTCGCATCTCAGTTACAGCTTTGCGGCATTGATTTGCTGCCCTCTTATACTCTGCGTCGGGGCGTTGATGATTCGATCCCATAGGAGCTCCAGAGTTCACCTTTTGCATAAACTCGTTAAACTCTTCTGGAATATCCATGTATACCTTCTCTTCCAGTTCACCGTTGAGGTATGCTGTGACCACATCCATTTGATGGATCTCCATGTCATATTCAGCTGACAAGGCCGCTAGCAGTCTAACCGATGTAAATCGCGCCACAGGCGAATACGTTTCGTGAAAGTCCTCTCCTGGTTTTTGTGCATAACCGGTCCGCATAGATCGCTGTGCACAATCTCCAATGTCTGCTTTGACCTTTTCACCGTCGAGCTCTTGTAGGCATTTGCTGCCTGCTTTTCACTTATGCAAATCTCACACTGCGATAGTTTTGCATTCTCCTTTATGTTCATACCATGTACCTTTCCGGCTTTGGCTAAACACTTCAGGTCAACCTCGTTCAGATGACCCATACGGTAATGCCATAGATCTATTTCATTTCCATCGTCACACACATTATTTGATTCGTGTTCTTCGGCATTAACGTAATACAGATTTCCGTATCTCTGAGCTCGAACCAAACTTGATTATTATTTTTCATAATAACTGCTTCATCCTTACGAAGTATAACTTCATATCCCTTGTTGGTAATTCTAGATACCGAAAGCAGATTTTGTCGTAGGTCGGACACATACAAAACTTCTTTTAAGGTAATTCCATTTGTATGCTGCTTCTCTTTCACTTCAATGTTAATCTCGCCGACGCCTTTCACCTCTGCGGTGTTGTTGTTGGCCAAATGCAATGTCTTGTCAATACCTTGTACTTGATCAAATGCATTTTTGTTGGAACTCATATGTGCGGTACAGCCACTGTCTAGACACCACAAGTTACTTTTTCTCACCGCATTGTACGCACATTCTGCAATGTTGATTGCTTCGTTCTTCATTTGCTTTTTGCTCTCTTTTGGCTCTTCCCTCTCTTTCTTTGCATGCGGTCTCGCTTTAGTTGGACAGTTACGAGCGAAATGTCCGATCTTGTCACACGCAAAACATTTTCGTGTGTCTCTTTTCGTGCTTCCCTCTCTGTCGTTGCCTTTGCGGCGGTTGACATATAACGCACTCTGCTCTTCGGGCGCTTTTTTGGCTTGGGGTGCTTCTGACTCTTCCAATATCTTCACACGCAGAATATCAGGGCTGGGCAATTCGTCACGTGTTTCTATTGCGCATCGGAAAGTCTCATAGGTATCCGGTAAACTATACAATAAGAGAATTGCGAGTAAGTCGTCGCCTATAGTTACCCCTATTTCTTTTAATTTCTTAACCGCGTCACAGAAGTTATTTATATGTTGACGCGAATTAAGATTGAGTCTGTTCTGGTTGAGTGTTAAATCAAGACTGCTTTATTGAATCAAATCATATTCTGGTTTGGCTTACATCTAAGTGTTTATAATGTTTTCTTCTGGTCACTTTTCTTGTGACACTCTATGTTTAGGGGAAACTGTCACTTATCTTGTGACACTCTATGTTTAGGGAAACTGTCACTTATCTTGTGACACTCTATGTTTAATGGAATGGTATTGTTTATGTTTACATTAATGTGGAGTGTAGACCTCTTGGGTCGGCTGTTATGGGAAGTGTTGCTAATGGCATAACTCCTCCCCTCTGAGAGTATGAATTTTCCTGAATTCTGTTTACATTAATGTTTATATTTTTCTTTTTACAGTATATATGTATATAAATGGATAAACATATAATAATAATAATAAAAAGTGTTAAAAATATGCCATTTGTCATTTTCTTTTCGTATTTAAGTTCTGTGATTTCATTTAAATTGTCAAAATTATCTATTGTTACATGATCAAAGTTAATTGTGTTTTTATAGGTTTGATTCAATAGTTCTGTTGGATAAAAAAATTTTTCGTGAAATTCTGTTTTTTCGTTAAAAAATATTTCATTTAGAATTTGAATTTTACAGTTACCGAATTGAATTAAGTTACTTCCCTTAAGTATAATATTTCTTTTATCGCAATTTTGATATATTTTGTATTCTTGGCATTTTTGATTATAATTGTATCATCGTCAATTTCTTCGATACTCGTTATATTGTTGAATATAAATTTGCAATTATTATTAATGGTACAACTTTTACTTAATTTTAATTCTTTTAAAATTTTGTTGGGTTCATATGTAAATGTTTTATTATTTATTTCTACAATTAACTGATTTTCTTGGTCTATTTGTATATAATCTATATTTGGTATAGGAATAATTAACTTAACATCTATGGTTATAAATGATTTTGGGATTTTAATTGCGATTATGATGCAATTATTCTTATATTTTAAAATGCCCATACGGATTAGCTTTAATTTATAAAAATCAATGTCAAATTTATTTATTTCCTCTTCTGATAAAATTTCTGGTACTAATATATTTTTTTTGCTGATGCTATGTTTTCCTGAATATAATTTATTTTGAATTCTATATTTTTTAATTTCCCCATTTGGTCATTATGAAGTATTTTCATTTCTATTTCTTGATTTTGATTGTCCATGCTTGTAAGTATGTCCTTGATTATTGTTCTGTCTTGTTTAATTGTTTCTGCTAAGTTGTGTGTTGTTTTATTAAAATGTGTATTTATAACAATTTGTTGGTTCATGTCTTGTATAATATTATGGTTGTTTTGGTCAATATTGTTAAGGTGGTCTAAAATATCTGTTCTATCTTCATCGTCCATAATTCCAAAAAGCCATTTGTATGTTGTTCCTACAATATTTAACATTCCTCTTTTTATTCTGTTGTTTGGGGTTATGGATTTTATTTTAGCTCTAATTAGATTTATTTCGGCTAATAGCTCCTTTTTTCCTGTGATGTTAAAATTTTTAATGTTTGTCTCCATTTGATTTATTATATTATTTAAAGGGTCGATATTAATAATGTGTAGTATAATTACTGTTTCATTAACTATTTCCGTGGAATAAGTTTGTATAGGTGCATATCCTGCATTTGATTGAATTGGTTCAATTTGTAATCTGCCTTGAACACACATTATAACATAAAAAATTATGAAAATCTGAAGATAAGAGAAAAAAAATTTTTGTTTCAAGGATGTCAATCTGTATTTTGTTGGAAATTAATTTTTTCCTGCTTTGACGGTCTTTTTATATTACATGGATGAATATTATTTAATGTTGTAATTCTAAAATAAGGTTCATCCTTATGCCTAACTCGTTTATAGTTTTTAATTGGTCCTTCCTGTCTCTCGTCCTCATAATCTTCTCTTGTTTTATTTTGTTTGCTTAAAATTTTTTCTTTGTGCTTGATAATAGTGTTTTTTAGTTTTTCCTCATCTTCTATGTTTTTTGCATAATTTGGTGTACATTTTATTGTAGAGTGATAACGGTTATTATAAGCTGTTATTGCTAATTGCATTTTGGATGAAATTGATAAATAGCGGACGTTGACGATACTATGCGCAGTACGTTCAAGTGGCCCCTACGACACCAGGACAAAGCCTGTTACGCGCGAGCCCAAGCAGATAACTGCCCACCTCCCACCCGACCGACCGAGGGGTGCAGCCGTATAACGCACGACACGAATCGAGTGGACAAAATTCACAATAGAAAAGAAAGACAAACACATAATACTATAGCTATCTATTAACTAAATGGGATAGGATAGATGTTTTAAGCATATTAATAGAAAACTCTGAGCCGATTACAGGGGATAGAAGATTGTAATCAGAGCAGAGGACCCTAAAAGGTTCATGCATAGCATAGTTAGAAGAACAACGACTAAGGGAAAAAGGTATCAAAGGATGTCTACTCTGTCTACATGGTACCGACAGATTCACCTGAGCTAATAACTCAGGCGAGTCGATATCACCAATTAGGAGCTTGTGCATAAAAAGACACCAAGCATAATTCTACGGTTAGTTAGGGACGGAAGGTTAATCAAGAGAAGTCTACTAGAATACGAAGGCAAATGGACATTGCGATCCCAGTTTAAGCCACGAAGAGCAAATAGCAAGAACTGCTTTTGAACGGATTCTAGTCTAATCTGGTGCGACTCATATTGAGGTGACCAAATGCAAGATCCATACTCTAAAATAGGACGGACAAGCGAAGTAAAAAGAACTTTAGTTGTATAGGGGTCATCAAATTCTTTTGACCATCTTTTAATGAAACCCAGGACACTCATGGCCTTTGCGACCGTGGTGGAAATATGGGTGTTAAAATTTAACTTATGGTCCATAAGTACGCCCAAATCATTCATATTATTTAGACGTTCTAAAAAGCTGTTGTTTAGAAAATAAGTGACCAGTTGAGGAGAGTTACGAAAAAAAGTCATTACCTTACATTTGGTAGTGTTAAGATTTAGTAGATTAAACTGGCACCGGGATTGAAAATTTTTAAGATCAGCTTGTAGCCGACTAAATGAATCTGTATCTTTATAAGTAAGACAAAGCTTGACATCGTCAGCATACATAAGCACACGCGAATGAACAATGACTGATGGAAGATCGTTAATAAATAGTGTGAAGAGCAGAGGGCCAAGATGACTACCTTGAGGTACACCAGAAGTCACAGAAATGGAAACGGAAAAAGAAGACTTAAAAAGTACCTTCTGTTTTCTATTTGTTAAATATTCTCGAACCCAAGAAAGGAAAAGGGGTGGAAACCCAATGTCGCTCAGCTTAGAAAGTAATAGGGTATGATTAACGGAATCAAAGTCAGTCAGGCTTTGCTGAAGTCAGTGTATATGACATCAGTTTGTTTACCATTTTTGAACCCCTTGATAATTATTGATGTAAATTCTAAAAGGTTAGTGGTTGTAGATCTACGTTTCACAAACCCATGTTGGGATGGCGAAATAATAGAGCTGCAAAAATGTTGCAATTGAGAAGTTATAATTTTCTCAAAAGCTTTCGGAATAGCGGACAATTTTGAGATACCCCTATAGTTAGAGGCTTCGGACTTTTTGCCATTTTTATGCAGAGGAATAATATACGACTCCTTCCAAATAGATGGAAAAGAGGAAGATTCTACAGACAATAGAAACAATTTTAAAATGGGTTTACATAATGCGTTTGCACAGAACCTGAGTATACATCCTGGAATACCGTCTGGCCCCGGAGAATAAACAGGTTTAACTAATTTAAGTTCGGTAAGAATAGAACTTTCGTCAATCACTGGATTGAAAATACAATTAGCCTTTTTTAAATGATAAGGATACGGACTTGCTCGATATTCCGTTGAGGAATAAGTTGTTTTGAAAAACTCGCAAACATATCGGCAATTGCCTGATCAGTGCTCGCTTTTTTATTTTGAAAAGACAAAAAAGATGGGTGCACAGAGGTCTTACGTTTAGAATTAACAAAATTATAAAATTGTTTAGGGTCAGAAGAAAACTGAAGCTTACACCGCTGAAGATAATTCTTATAGCATTGTGTATTAAGCATCATGAATTTTGAACGAGCGACTGTATACAGAGCATAATCTGATGAACGACGTGTTTTTTGGAACTTCTTATAATATCTTGTCTTTACATTTTTCAAATTGGATAGCTCGCCAGGAACCAGGGAGGTTTGTTAAGCCGCTCCAGCCTACCAAGAGGCACACAAATATCAAAGAGTGAATTCAGAGTATAATAGAAAAAACGAACAGCCGAGTTCATATCACTACAATTGTACAGATAAGACCAATCGGTAGTAGCAATGTCTTCATTAAGGCTGGCAAAGTCAGTCTTACGAAAGCACCTAGTTAGTGGTAACTCATTTGAACCAAGTAATGGTGAAAGCAAGGGCAAATCAATTTTTAAATTTAATGTAGGATGAAATTTGTCTTCTGGAAGAACAAATGGTTCGATCCTAGAAACCTCACAATAAGAAGAATCCAATACAAAAATAAGATCTAACGATTTTCCATTAGAATTTAAGACAGGATTGACTTGGGATAAAGATAAGCCTAGAAGGCCATCAATAAAGTCATGTGACAAAGAGGGCAGCAACGTGGTAGATTCATCTATTAGTGACCATGCTAAAGCGGGTAAATTAAAATCACCTACAACTATGAGCATGTCTTGGCTCGAAACTAAAGAGGAGACAAACTGAATTGCCTCTAAATGATTTAAATATACCACCATGTCTGACAATGGTGGAATATAGGAACAAGTAATGAAAGCATTGAAAGATTTAAAATTTACTTTAACACCGACAAACTCAATCTCCTGGGTACTAGAAAATTGAATAATTTCAGATGATAAAGCAGCATCAACAGCTATCAGAACGCCACCACCTATGCGAGAAATCCGGTCACGTCTGAAAATAGAAAAGTTTGTGGAAAAAACCGATGCATCAGCAATATCAGGTTTTAGCCACGTCTCTGTGAAAGCTAGAATGTTATGCACAAAAGAAAGACTATCTACATAGAGATTAGGAAGTTTAGATTTCAGTCCTCTAACGTTCTGGTAACCCAGGTTAAGGGACGAAGCTAGTTTTTTGACACACCAGCAGATGCTGATGTGGCAGGGATAGTATTAGTTGTTGTTGTAGGCAAGCGAATCGGTTGCCGATTTTTCTTTTTTACAGTATATTCCTTAATCATCATCATCTATTCCTGCTATTATTTCAATGAGAGTAGAATGTAGTCTTTCTATGTCTGCATTTCCTGTATGTGAATTTGGCTTTGTATAATGGATTTCTATTTGTTCTTGGTTTAAGTATTGTTTTATCTGTTCTGATCTAAATTCATTATCCATTATTATTTTATGTGGCTTATTTAATTTGGCAAAGTGTTCAATCATAATTTCCATTTTAGTTTTCCAGTTTCTATCTGTTATATTATAAGCGACTGCGAATTTTGTGAGCTTGTCTATGATTGTAACAAACGATTTGTGTTTTATATGAAATATGTCCAAATGTATAATTTGATTTTTGACATCCGGTGTTTCTGTGAATTGAAACTTAGGTTTGATTGGTTTTCTGTCATATTTAATTTCCTTACATTTTTTACAATTTGAAATTATCAACTGAATATGGTCTCTTAGCTTTGGAAAATATATTTTGTTCTTTAACGAATTAAAAGCTTCATTTATTCCGCTATGTAATGAATCTTTGGTGTGGTAAATAGCTATTTGTTTGTGTAACTCTTCCTCGCTTGAAATTTCCTGAGCTCTCTTAGTACATTTAAAAAATTTTATATTATGTAAACATTAAGAATATTTCAAATAAGCCCGCTCTTCGTCTCAGTGAATTTCCCCGATAACCGAATTTGGTCACACTAATGGGGTATAATACACTAAGGCGGGGTACGGGCACACTCTCTCAAGAATAGGCAATAAGACCACATGTGCAATTAATAAATTCAGAAATAAAATCCGAAAATAAAAAGACAATCCCAAGGGATTAATTAACGAAAATAATAGAGAGTTTACAAATCAGGTGTGGAGTTTGCCCTAAAGAAAGTATTTTTATGAAATACACCGAGATCATTAAATTAAACAAAACCGCATTGCTTGAGTTGCTAGCGGCAAAGGAAGTACCTTGCGACAGAGAGGCGTCAATTTACCAATTGCGAGCATTGGTAAAAGCAGTCATGGCACAGAATCAGTCTGGAGAGAGTGATGTACCCGAAGAGCAGGCAGTCAGCCCAGCAGTGTCTGCAAATGTGCTTACCGGACAACTTGTGGATGTTGGTCCGGAGCCTCTTATTGAGCAGCGCGGCGTGGGAAACATTGAGCAGCCAAGTACAGATCTAATCAGTTGCCGACGATGTCTCGTGAGACCCCTGTAGGACCAGACACGAACGTGCATGTTCGTGAAGGCGCACAAGCGAGCGAAACCGACGAATTGGCTTCGATTCTTAGTAGCATCGAATTGTATACAGCACGTAAAAACCTAATGGAGCTAAAAACACGTGTTATGGAGCTGGAGGAGAACTTAAGCAGACCGGAATATAATTGCCGCATGAACTTGAAGGACGTCGAAACTACCGTACCTAAATTCTCTGGTGATGGTGATCTGTCCATTCACGTATGGATTCGTGAGCTGGAGAAAGCGGCTAGAGTCTATGTACTGAGTGATGCCCAATGTTGGTCGTTGGGCAACCGACTGCTGGAAGGATCTGCTAAAGCATACATGACATATGAAAAGACTACAACCTGGAACGAGCTGAAGGATGCCCTTGTGAAGGTATTTGCCCTACAAATGACAAACTACGAGATTGCTAACCAGATGAGGAAGCGCCCGATTGGCAAAGGAGAGTCACTCTTGCAGTATTTCATAATTATGCGAAATATTGCTCAGCAGGGCAATTTTGAAGACACCGATGTGGTCAAATACATTGTTGACGGACTACAAGATCGAACCGGATTGTCAGCTCCTTTGTATTATTGTACTTCTCTGAACGAGTTGCGAGAGAAGATGATGCGTTTTCAGACAGTTCAGCCACCAGCCAAAAACTACGTTCCTCAGGCTCGTCAGACTTCAGACCGTGCGCAGGCCATTACGCCTGCTGCAAAGGATAAGAGATGTTTCAATTGCCGCCAGATTGGTCACTTAATGTTTGACTGTCCACGTCCGGAGAGACCAAAAGGAAGTTGCTATCGGTGCTTCAATGTGGGCCATCAGTACCGGAATTGTCCAATGCGAACCAAGATCGCCGCCATGAGCTCTAGTGAAGACCCGGACACCATTGATGATAAGTCATTTATTCAATTAGTAAGTTTAAGAATATCTTGTAAAGGGGGATGCACTGATGTTAATAATATTTTTGCCCTATTAGATTCCGGAAGCCCAGTAAGTTTTGCCAGTAGAGCGTTGATGCCGCATTTAGATTGCGATAAATTAGTTAAAAGTTCTTTTCATGGACTGAGCGGTGGCTCTATTCTGACTTTTGGAACAGTCAAATGTTTAGTTCTGTTTTGCAAAAAATATTATGAAATTCAATTTTTAGTTATTCCCGATAATATTATGCCGACGCAACTACTTCTTGGTAGAGACGCCTTGAATAAAATAGGTCTTAAGTTCTCATTGATTGAAAATGTAAGAAAGTATGAAAAGAATTCCGCATCATTAAAGAGTACCATTGCTTTTGTTTACAAATCCTTCTGTGCATCCCTGTTTACTAAATATCCTAAGCATAATACCATTAGTAATAACACCACTGATCTAGATAATTATTGTAATAACCCTAATGTAAACACGAATGCATCCCCGTTTCGAGAATGGCTAACAGAGTTGCAAACCGTTTGTGCAACGCTGTCAGATACCGGGAATACTACTGTTGGCAGTGAATTTGGATTAGGCGCGATGCGTGAGTGCCGAGACATCGTGCATGAGCATTACATTGACCGATTTTCAATTAATTACGGGTTGCCCAAATATATGATGAGAATATGTCTGACAGATACAAAACCATTTCATAGTAGTCCCAGGAGATTATCATATTATGAAAGAGGAATCGTTTCTAAAACAGTTAGTGAGTTGTTAGCCAATAATGTAATCCGACCAAGCAATTCTCCCTATGCGTCCGCCATCGTCCTAGTGCGGAAAAAGGATGGCAATATACGAATGTGCGTTGATTATCGAGGTTTAAATAAGAAGACTGTGAGAGATAATTTTCCGTTGTCTTTGATAGAAGATTGCCTAGAATACCTGGAGGGCAAGACCGTTTTCTCCGTCATAGATTTGAAAAGTGGTTTTTACCATGTAGGTATGGAAGAGGATTCAATTAAATACACCGCATTCGTTACACCCGATGGGCAGTTCGAATATCTGAGAATGCCTTTTGGTCTAAAGAACGGACCAGCTGTATTTCAGAGATTTATATCGAACATACTTAGTGATATGATTAGAGATCGAGAACTTGTAGCTTATATGGACGATATTATTCTTGCCACCCGCACCGTAGATCAGCATCATAAGTTCTTAGCAAAACTGTTAGATCGTTTATTCAGTACAATTTAGAGCTCAATTTGAAGAAAAGCATTTTCCTACAGAAGAGCATAGATTATTTAGGATATGAAGTCAGTGATAAGGGAATTTTACCAAATAATACACATTTAAAAGCTATTCAAGAATACCCAGAACCACTTAACAGCAAAGCATTACACTCGTGCTTAGGCTTATTCTCTTATTTTCGCAAATTTGTTCCGAATTTCTCCCGCATAGCTAAACCGTTAACTGAGTTGCTTAAACAAGGTGGTCCATTTCCGATGAACAAAACCGCTAAAAACGTATTTGTCACATTAAGATCCGCCTTATCCAGTCTGCCCGTATTAGCTATCTTTAACCCTACTTACGAAACTGAGTTGCATACTGACGCTAGTTCAAATGGCTTTGGTGCCTCTTTGATGCAAAGACAGACTGATGGCAAAATGCACCCAGTCTCTTATTATTCCCGAAAGGCGACAGCCGCCGAGTCCCGTTATCACAGTTTTGAACTTGAAACTTTGGCCATAATATATGCTGTGCGCCGATTTCGCGTTTATTTAGAACACAGACCATTTTTGATCGTTACCGATTGTAATTCATTGGTCCAAACCTTGAGTAAAAAATCAATAAATACCCGCATTGCGCGGTGGTCGTTGGAATTGGAAAACTTTGATTATACCATTGCTCATAGACCCGGTTCAAACATGGGCCATGTAGACGCATTAAGTCGGCAAACCGAGTTGTTAGAGAATATTGTAGAAGGTGATTATGATCCTTGCGATTTATTAGTGAAGAGAGACCAGAATGCCCCAATTGAACCTTGTGAACCGTATATTACTATTGAGGAAAGTTGCGTTAAACCGTGTGAGTCTGGTAGAAATTTGACCAAGCTGTGTGCTCCTTTAGGGAAGAATTATTTAAAACTGTTTGAGACAAAACCGTGTGAGATAGACAAGTTTGAGACAACACCGTGTGAGATGGACCAGTTTGAGAAAAAAACCGTGTGAGATAGACCCGTGTGAGATAAAACCGTTTGAGACAAAACCGTGTGAGATAGACCCGTGTGAGATAAAACCGTGTGAGATAGACCCGTGTGAGAAAAACCCGTGTGAGATAAAACCGTGTGAGATAGACCCGTGTGAGACAAACCCGTGTAAGATAGACCCGTGTGAGATAAGCCCGTGTAAAATAAAACCATGTGCTCCTTTTGGGAAGAATTATTTAGGACCGTTTGGGACAAACCCGTGTGTTCATTTAGCGAACAGTTGTTTCAGGCTGTGTGAGCTATGTTTAGAAAGAAGTCGGTTAAAACTGGTTAAAAATAAACCTTGCGTTTCTTTAAATGAAAGTTCTGTTGATCCGAGATTGAGTAACCAAATCGAAAGAAGTGACCAGCTCGATCGAAATGAGTCGGCAAACCTGGTTGGTGTAGTGGGTGCGTCTCCGCAAGATGTTGATTTATTATTGCAGTCAGAACAAATAAGAGATCCGGATATCCGTAAACTAAGAGAAAATTTAGAAAAAGGCAATGATGTTGGATTTGAGTTAATAGATGGTATAGTGTACAAAAGAAATGCTAAGGAAAGACTGTGTTTGTATGCACCGGCTCGCATGCAAGGGGAATTAATAAGAAGGTGTCACGAGAAACTAGGTCACTTAGGCGTTGATAAATGTGTAAACAACTTGAAAGAAAAGTACTGGTTCCCGTTAATGAATCCAAAGGTTGAGTCGTTTATAAAAGATTGTCTGCCGTGTATTCTACATAGTGTTCCAAGAACTATACATAATAGAACCTTGCATAGTATTCCGAAAAGTCCGATTCCATTTGATACTATTCATGTTGACCACTTAGGTCCCTTACCAAGTGTTACATCGAAAAGAAAGCACCTTTTAGTAGTGATTGACGCATTTACAAAGTTTGTGAAATTGTATCCCGTAAAT
Source organism: Drosophila willistoni (assembly GCF_018902025.1). Taxonomy (NCBI): domain Eukaryota; kingdom Metazoa; phylum Arthropoda; class Insecta; order Diptera; family Drosophilidae; genus Drosophila; species Drosophila willistoni. Next base: position 4,756 of record NW_025814065.1, on the reverse strand, counting down.
TCCACTAGTACCAAAGAAGTTACCGCCGCATTAGAAAAATATTTTGATTATTATAGCCGACCAAGAAGAGTTATATCCGATAGAGGTACTTGTTTTACGTCGTTTGAGTTTTCTGAATTTGTAGAAAACCGAAATATTGACCACATTAAAGTAGCGACTGCTGCCCCTCAAGCCAATGGGCAGGTCGAACGTGTGAACCGTGTGTTGACCCCAATGTTGGGAAAGCTGTCAGAACCTTTAGCCCAAGCCGATTGGTATAAATTAGTTAATCGTGTGGAGTTCGCTATTAATAACTCAGTGCAGTGTAGTACCGGTAAAACTCCGTCAATGTTGTTGTTTGGTTGCGATCAGCGAGGCCCCTTAGTAGACGAATTAACCGAGTATCTTGACGAGAAATTTAGTTCAGAAAACCGCTGTAACATTGAGGCCACTAGGGAAGAGGCAAGTGCGAAAATTCAATTATCGCAGGAGCGCAATAAAAAGCGATACGCTTTAAGGCATAAGGCACCTTTATCCTATAGAGTCAATGATTTTGTTGCCATTCGCAATGTTGATGTCACTCCCGGATCGTGCAAAAAGTTCGCTCCTAAGTACCGTGGTCCTTATAAGATAAATCGAGTTCTTCCAAATGACCGTTACGAAGTCACTGATATTGACGATTGTCAACTTACTCAATTGCCCTACAAAGGTATCTTAGAATCAGCCCGACTCAAGCCGTGGATGCATGCGTGTGATAAAACTGTGAGCTTCTGTTTGTAATATGTATTTGATAAGCAGTATTTGTATATGTATATTGTATGTTGTATGTTATATTGTATGATCGAGGTCGATCAAATGTCAGGATTGGCCGAATGTAAACATTAAGAATATTTCAAATAAGCCCGCTCTTCGTCTCAGTGAATTTCCCCGATAACCGAATTTGGTCACACTAATGGGGTATAATACACTAAGGCGGGGTACGGGCACACTCTCTCAAGAATAGGCAATAAGACCACATGTGCAATTAATAAATTCAGAAATAAAATCCGAAAATAAAAAGAAAATAATAGAGAGTTTACAATTATTACAGTGTGAAAAAATGTTCATTAAGATACATTGTATCTTAAGTTCTGAGTCTGGAACTTCTGAAAAAATTCCTACTGTTCCTTTATTTATATTATTTTGCATTTTGATTTCGATTTCAATTTCTGTTTCTGCTGGGCTTACTTCTATTATTTTTCTACCATGCTGAATATTAATATTGTCCGTTGTTGTATAAGTTATTATTATCTGAGTTTTATATTTGTTTACAATATCGTCTTTTATATAGAAATTTGTAAATCCTCCTTCCTCTGCTGAATGCTGTGTATCTGATAGTTCAAAGTTTGACTCATTTGTTTTATCCTTGTTTATTAGTTCAGCTGTTTCCTGTCTACTTAAAAAATCTGCCACTTTATTGTCTTTTCCTTTCAAATATATTATGTCATAATCGAATTCTTGTAATTTTAAAATCCATCTTTGGTGTCTTGCTGTCATTTCTTTCCCTTTGTATTTTGCGTTTAGATATTTTATCGGAGCATGATCTGTTATAATTTGGAATTTATTACCTATCACATAGTGTCTAAAATAGTTTACTGCATGTATAATGGATAAAAATTCTTTATCCATTGTACTGTAGTTTTTTTCGTGTTTATTTAGAGTTCTTGAAATGAATGCAACTGGTTGCCCTTGTTGAGACAATACTGCACCTATTGCGAAGTCACTGGCATCTGTTGTAATGGTAAATGGTTTATCAAACTCTGGATATTTTAAGATTGGATGTGAGCTTATAAGTGTTTTAAGGTTTTCAAAGGCATCTATAAACTGTGGGTCATTTGTATTAATTTGTGTGCCTTTTTGTAAATATCTGATCATTGGGTAAGCTATTTTGGAATAGTCCTTAATAAATTTTCTGTAAAATCCTGTCATACCAAGAAATCCTTTCAATTGCTTTTCTGTTTTAGGTAGCTGCATTGCTTTTATTGCTTCTATTTTATGTGGATTGGGTTTAATCCCTTCCTTTGTGAGAATGTGTCCTAAATATTCAGTATATTGTTTCATGAAGGAACATTTGTCTGGTTGAATTTTAAGTTATGATTTCTAAGTATTTTGAAAATGTTTTCTAGAGCAATCTTATGTTCCTCAAGTGTTGTTGAAAATATCAAAATATCGTCCATGTATACAACACAACTTTTGTTTATATAATCCCTCAGTATTTCATTCATTAAACGTTGAAATGTGGCTGGGGCATTTTTTAACCCAAAAGGCATTCTAACATATTCATATAAACCCATTGGTGAAATAAATGCTGTTTTCTCTATATCTTCTTCTGCCATTAAAATTTGGTGATAGCCTTTTGCTAAATCTAATGTAGTAAAATATTGGGCTTTACCGAGTTTGTCTAATACAGCGTCCATGATAGGTATTGGGTACTTATCTGGAACGGTTAATTGGTTTAAACGCCTATAGTCTACACAAATACGATACTTTTGAATTTCAGAGCTATCTCTTTTTTTAGGTATGACACATATTGGAGAACTATATTTGCTTTTGCTTTTCTTATAATTCCATTGTTTTCCATATAAATTATTTGTTTCTTTATTTCTTCTTCATATTTTGGGGAGACCCGATAGAGTTTTGAATTAATAGGTTGGTCTGTAGTAGTTTTTATGCTATGAACTATAGTGTTAGTATTGGTTAAGTGATCCCCTTCTTTGAAACATAACTTTTCGTACTTTTTTGAAAGATTTCTTATTATTTGTTCTTCCTCAGTATTGAGTTCTTTTAACTTAAGATCATCAATTTCACTTACTTCCATTACGCAAACATCTTCTGATTGTTTGGAAAGGAATGGAATTTCGACCCCATTGTTAAGTTTAATAATTTTGTTTTGAAAATCAATATTTGCAAAATTCCTTTGAATGAAGTCCATACCCAATAGAAAATCATATGATTTTTCCAGGGGCATAGCCACCCATTTTGTTCTTGCATAATTTATATATTTAAACTCCCTTGGCACTTTTGTTTTCACTAAGTAACTGTCACTTTCTATTTTTCCCTTTATTGTATGTATGGTTTTTGAATATTTTTCAATTATTTTGTATTTGGAATTATGTACATTAGTTGTGTTTAAAATGCTTATGGTTGATCCTGTATCTACTAAAATAATATAAGTATCTTCGTTTATTGTTCCTTTTATAAAAATTTTTTTTTCATCCAAGGCTAGTTGGTAAAAAACTCTTGATTATCTATGCTGTTTACTACTTCCTCATTTATATTATCTACACTCATTGCTTCTGCTGGTGGTTGCTGATAATTTTGTGGTTGCTGATTATTTTGATTTTGTCTTACGTTCTGACTCTGTTGTCTATTCGGATTTTGATACTGTCTCGTATTTTGACTCTGTTGTCTATTGGGATTTTGAGACTGTTTTACATTTTGACTCTGTTCAGTATTTCGGTTTGTATTTTTATTAGTTGTCTGTTTGTTATATGTACTCTGGTCATTGTCATTTTTGGTTAATAATAGTTTTTTATTTAAATTTCCATAATTCAGACCAATATAATTTGCAAGTTCAATTCTTATATCTGTTAATGTTGTTTTATTCATTAAGGCAATGGCCATTGGACCACAAGATAATTCTTTTACTCTTTGAATTAAGAGACCACTTAATATGTCAACTAATCTGCTATTGTTTTCAAAGACCGAAAAATCAGTAATTTCCTCAACAATTGCTCTTACTTTAAAATCAAGATCTCGAACGGTAGTTACCCTTAAGTTATTAATTTTTCTGGTTAGACCCATTTGATCCGTTCTTGGGCGATAATGATGTCGAAGACGAGTTTTGCAATCAGCCCAAGATGTAGGGGGTTAATATTAAGCATAGTTCTAGCCTGACCTTGAATTTTGGTGTTGAATATAACAGTGAAGACCTGGTCGTTATCATCATACTCCTCCATGATTTGGTTGACTGCCGAAATGAAACCATGTAACGTTCCCTCCTGTCCAGTGAACACCGGCAAGTACCTTGTTTCCTTCTCGATGCTGTTTCTCTCCCTTGTTGTTGGATTAGAATGCATCTCTTGATTGGATATTATTATTGATGTTAGCATTTGAATGCATTGTTGTATTTCGTTAATTTGTGCCATTTTAATGGTGTATGTTTTATTGTTTCGTTAACTTTTTTTTTTTAAGTTTCCACAATAATTCTGTTTGTTTGCACAAAGTGTTTTTACAATATTATATTGTTTCGTTATTTGTCACAAAATGTTTTTATAATATTATATTGTTTCGTTGGCTTAGATTTTCTCCAAAGTTTCCACAATATATATATTTTATTTTGTCACTAAATGTTTTGTTTTCCACAGTATTATATTGTTTCGTTATCTTTGATTGCGTTCAAAGTTTCCACAATATTTTAGCTGTGAACTCGAGTACCGACTGCGCCAATTAAGATTGAGTCTGTTCTGGTTGAGTGTTAAATCAAGACTGCTTTATTGAATCAAATCAAATTCTGGTTTGGCTTACATCTAAGTGTTTATAATGTTTTCTTCTGGTCACTTTTCTTGTGACACTCTATGTTTAGGGAAACTGTCACTTATCTTGTGACACTCTATGTTTAGGGAAACTGTCACTTATCTTGTGAAACTCTATATTTAATGGAATGGTATTGTTTATGTTTACATTAATGTGGAGTGTAGACCTCTTGGGTCGGCTGTTATGGGAAGTGCTGCTAATG